>NW_027506929.1:514521-572622 GCF_052324685.1 Brachyhypopomus gauderio | reverse complement strand
GTGTGTGTGTGTGTGTGTGTGTGTGTGTGTGTGTGTGTGTGTGTGTGTGTGTGTGTGTTTATGTTCACAGAAAAAGATAAGGAAACCTGGCCTTGTGTGTTTATGAACTCTACCAACCACTGAGGTCACACTGACCAGAGTGCATTCACTCTCTCTCTCTCTCTCTCTCTCTCTCACTCTCTTCCCCTCCCTGTCTCTCACTTTATAAATATCTGTCTGACAGATAAGGATAAAGACTCTGGAGTCCTACTACACTACAAAGCAGCCGCTCACCTCTACGGGTCTCTCTGTTCCGCCCCTCCTTCAGCTCCCCACCATCCCATCATCCCTCCATCCCTCTATCCCTCCTCTCTTTTCCCTTTCTCCTCTGCTTTGAGTCGCTCCCACAGGAGTCTGCTCTCTCCTATACCCTAATATGGTGCACACCTGCTCCATTCACAGATAGTGTTCAGAGCTCTGTTTTAGCCCATGCTCCCGTAGAGATGGGAGCGCTCTGGTTTTGAACAGCACGGCGTGTTTTCTGATCTGTGATTTACGGATGCTACGACGTCGGGTTTGGAACGTGTTGCCCTTCTTAAAGGGTATGATTTTTGTAATCTGGTCTAACAGGTTTATGTGCCTTAAAGGGGAAGTGTGTGCCTCTGGATCAACATGAAGCAGGAGTCCACTGCATAATGTGTTACTATGTTACTTCACACACGAGAAGGATGAAAATATGTGCGTGAGGTTAGGACGACGGTGAAATCACTAGCTGTCAGGTGGCCATAAGTACAGTTGGTCTGACAGTCTGAAGAGAGGAACGAATTCTTCGTTTACTATATATAATTAAAACACTATCATCAGTCTGTCTTCACAAACAAAACATCACTTGGTAAGTGGGCCTTAATTCCAGGTTGCAGTCGAAGTGTTTTTCCATTTAAAATGTAAAAGCTCCCATCGTGTGAGCTGATAGTTAGGAACCAATCAAACGCAGCTGAGGGTAATCGTGTTATCAGATGAGACGGGATCTGGAGCGGTCTTATCGCACCAGGATCCAGCCTGCCTATATTAATCCCTCATTCTGTCAGGCAGCTTTTAATTGATTGGCTAATGCTGAGGTGTTTTTTTTTCTTTTCTTAGGAGATAATACTGTGGTGGATGGGTATTAAAGTGACGTTAATGCATCCAATAACCAACAGTGGATGTGTTGCTGTGACTCCGCCCCTTTTCCGCGTGCTCCTCCCTGGAAGAGAGTGTGTTTGCAGAGGTCTGCCTGCAGGCGCTGGCTGTGTCCTCACTGCTACGGTGTGTCTTCTGTCTCCCTCTCCAGTGTGTGTCCCCTACCATGCTCGGACCCATCAGTACACACGTAAGACTTCTGGAGGAGTATCTGAGCTCCCGATCCTTTGCCAAGAACTGGGCTCTTCGACCTCATTTTCGTGCTGCGCCTCTGCGTTTTGGTTCACTTCAGACGAACAATGTGCTTGTGGCGGTCGGCGGGAGTAGAATCCTCCGCTTTGTTAACGTGGCACAGAGTGTCTGCTCGCCACATCATCGGCTCACGCGCTTCACGTCAGATGCTTGGAAACGGCCGTGTTCCTGTCACGACACGTCAGGTCACGTGTCAGAGTGGACGAGATGAAGCTTCATTTTTCCGCCCCTCTCTTGGGCTGCTCAGTTATACATTTCATGCACTGGAGTCAGACACTGTCCTGATTAATCCCGTCATCACGTCATCCCGCCCTCGCTGAGTGTGAGCTCCTCATTCCTCTTCTCACCACTTCACAAAAGGAGCAGGATCATTGTTGTATGCTGGACTAAATTACGGTCTCTTTTACAGGACTAAATTACGGTCTCTTTTACGGGACTAAATTACGGTCTCTTCTACAGCCTCCTGTACAAACACCCTATATTATTTCAGTGACAGGAAGTTGCTAGGCCTTCCTGCAAGGCAGCCATGGCCAGAAACACCCCCCGCGCTCAGCGCTGGGTCCTGATGAAAGTCAGCCCCTGCCTCCAGCTGTCAGCCGGGTCCGTCACCCCAGCCAGGCCTCCGCGGGTCCCGCCGGGCGGCTCCGCCGGGCTGCAGAGGGGAGGTCTGTGATGGCAAACACAGGCTGCTGCGTGCGGGGCCGCAGACCGAGGGTAAACAGGCCGGCGCACAGCAGCTGGAGGCACTTGTGCTCCTGTTCCTCACGCCGGGCCTGCAGGACTCTGTTGGACTAAGGGAGATCTGTGCTATTGGCCCCGACAGGGAAGATAACACAGCAGGAGAGGCGGGAGAGGAGGACTCCTAACTCTAGGATCATTGCAGTGTCTGTCTCTGTCTTGTTGTCTACCACTGTGCCTCTCTCTCTCTCTGTCTCTCTCTCTCTCTCTCTCTCTCTCTCATCAAGACAAGATCATTTACACTCTGTGTTTTTTTGAATGCTAGAAAATTTGTTATCTAATGACATATGGAATCAGAGGCAAGAATAGCCAACATGCTTTACTGTGAATTAGTTTTCTAATTAGCTTTTCAAATTTGGGCCCTTGTCAGATATCAGTCATTTTCTCATGTGACCTGGGCTTACATGAATCCGTGGTCTTGGAAGACATCTGTGTGCATGTGTGAAAACGTCTCCGTTTGCTCCAGAGACCTTCTCCTCAGTGATGTGACCAGCCCCTCGTCAGAGCTCTCACAGCTGCCATGGTCCATGGTCTGAAAGTCTGTGGCTAAGCTACATCCCAGCAAACACACAACACTGCAGCAGCGTCTGGGTTTTACATGTCACAAGCAGACGTCTCTAGTGATTCGTGTAAAGTCGCATGCAGAAGTGAAGCCCCATCATCTGGAATCATCTCCATATCTCGGGCCATTGCTCAAAGAGCAGAAACACATGTCGTCCCCGGTTTGACTGCCACTGCTGGACTGAACCCGAGCCCCCAGGCACAGTCCTGATGTAGACCCAGACAGATCACACAATCCTGATGTAGACCCAGACAGATCACATGGTCCTGATGTAGTCCCAGACAGATCACATGGTCCTGATGCAGACCTCGACAGATCACACAGTCCTGATGCAGACCCAGACAGATCACACAGTCCTGATGCAGACCCAGACAGATCACATGGTCCTGATGCAGGCCTTGACAGATCACACAGTCCTGATGTAGGCCCAGACAGATCACACAGTCCTGATGTAGGCCTCGACAAATCACACAGTCCTGATGCAGACCTCAACAAATCACAGTCCTGATGTAGGCCTCGACAGATCACAAAGTCCTGATGTAGGCCTCGACAGATCACACAGTCCTGATGTAGGCCTCGAAAAATCACACAGTCCTGATGTAGGCCTCGACAAATCACACAGTCCTGATGCAGACCTTGACAGATCACACAGTCCTGATGCAGACCCAGACAGATCACATGGTCCTGATGCAGACCTCGACAGATCACACGGTCCTGATGCAGGCCTCGACAGATCACACAGTCCTGATGTAGGCCTCGACAAATCACACAGTCCTGATGCAGACCTCAACAAATCACAGTCCTGATGTAGGCCTCGACAAATCACACAGTCCTGATGCAGACCTCAACAAATCACAGTCCTGATGCAGGCCTCGACAAATCACACAGTCCTGATGCAGACCTCAACAAATCACAGTCCTGATGTAGGCCTCGACAAATCACACAGTCCTGATGCAGACCTCAACAAATCACAGTCCTGATGCAGGCCTTGACAGATCACACAGTCCTGATGCAGACCCAGACAGATCACATGGTCCTGATGCAGACCTCGACAGATCACACAGTCCTGATGTAGGCCTCGACAAATCACACAGTCCTGATGCAGACCTCAACAGATCACTGTCCTGATGCGGGTCTTGACAGATCACACGGTCCTGCTTCAGGTCTCAAAAGATCATATCTTTCCTTCATTACATGCATTGTTTTGTTTTGTTTTTTGTGAAACAGCACTTTCAATGCCCTCATTAGGCCCACTGATCTGGTGCATTTTTAGAAGCATGTGTGGAGTAATGCCACTACAAACACAGAGAGCACGGCAGAGAAATTCAGGGCAAATGTTTTTCTGGAAAAGAATGAAAAAAAGAAAGGGTCCTTTGAAGTTCTCCATCTTAAATCAGTATTTGACATGGTTGTCTGAAGTTGATATGGTCCCGACTTGGAGTTGGCACCATCCAAAAACACCCCCGTTCCTGGAGCTCTCCACCCCGGCCCGCTTTGTGACTCGAAACTCTACCAGACGGAGAGCGAGCGGGAGAGAAAGGGGATTCAGATGTCTGTGGCATGCCGGTCACCGCGGATTATCTGTGGAGAGCAGCAGAAAGTTTGGGGAGTGTGCAGGGTGAGGGGTGGGAGAGTATTGGATCCCAACGCCACCCTGTTATTAGAACCAGTCTGCCAGAGACGACCGAGACGCCCCACTGGGGACTTAAACGTTGTCTCATCTGATCATTTACTACACGTTTTAAGTGCTTTTGAAACGACTGAGGCCAGTGTGGTCCGCGTCCCTAATTGGACTCCTTTTTCTCCCATTAATGCATCCAGACTTTGCGTTCCTTCCAATGAACCACAAGCCCTCTCTACAAAGCGCCTGTCAACGGTTAACAGTTGTTACCATCACCATGCTGAGATCAGATTTGGGTGCGTTTGTGTACATTTCTTACCCCCTTTTCCTTTAATGAACAGCTGTCGCCAGCTGTAGCAGCGCCTGGTAGCCAAACTTCCCAACCAGAGAGATGAGTGATGCTTCCTCAGCCGCTGGAGTGGCGGACGGGCCCCGTCACTTCTGCACAGCTCTGGTTTAGCGGGCCGCCGCACATGACAAAGACCCAGAGTCTTTATTAAACTCATGCAGACCTCAGTAATGTTTTCTTTATGACTACTGCTGAATCCCATCATAAAGTCCTCTGTTTTAAATTCTACTTAACAGCTTGGAGTGTGTGTGTGTGTGTGTGTGTGTGTGTGTGTGTGTGTGTGTGTGTGTGTGTGTGTGTGTGTGTGTGTGTGTGTGTGTGTGTGTGTGTGTGTGTGTGTGTGTGTGAAAGCATATGTGTGCATAACACCATACTACTGTTGGGAGTTGGTTTGAATGCTTGTGTGTATGTGAGTGTATGTGTGCGCATGTGTGAGACCCAGCCTGGGGGGGCCGGGAGGGGGGGCACAGATTTACAGGTTGTGTTCCAACTCTCCATTTCTGCTTAGCTTATTCACTCGGTACACCCCCCACCTCTGCCCAGCTGAATTCCCTCACATCCAATATCCCCCATAATTCACTAGTGTTGTCTCTCACCTTGACGTACACCTAGTAAACGTGTAAAACCTTCCCACAGGATTTGCTCGGATTTTGCTCAACTTTTAATAACCCCCCCAACCCAACCCCCCCATCCCACTCCCCAGCAAGTCTCAGCTGGGGCAGAGCACATATCGGGTTCCGCTGCTGAACGGTTCTGGCCGGGCTGCGGGATGCCAGCTCCTGTACTCCAGAGAAGAGGCTCGTCCAAAACTAACAGCTCGGCGGCTGCATGCGGGTCGGAGGCTCCATTATCCCTGCAGAATTTTTCCAGCACAGCACTTGGGCTGTGCTGAAGCCCAGCCGTGTGGGCCCCTAGTGGGGGCCTGTGTACCTGTGCGTGTGTCAGCTGATAGTCCTGCTAATGACTCTGGGAAGGAACACAGGGGGCCTTTCTGCCTAAGGTTTCACGAGCAGAGCAACAGTAAAAGTGTCTCGCTGCCGGTAAAATGTGAGCTTCCTGCTAATGAATGACACGCTTTGCCTGTCCCACTCCCTCCTGCGCCTCCTGGCCCGTCCTCTAGGGGGAGCTGCAGCTGGGTGGGTCGCTGTATTTTCTTTGCCCACGAAACAGTAATGGGCCACTGTAAACACTTAAGGCAATATTTGTGGAACACCACTGATTCATGCCGGTTGGAGTGTGTGTGTGTGTGTGTGTGTGTGTGTGTGTGTGAGGTATATAACCCTTGTGTAGAGGTGTGGGCTTATACACAGCTACAAATATTTACCTATTAGGATGCCCAGACCAATGTGTTAGGTGTGACATTCGAACCTGTCCATCTCAAGAACAGTGACCACACACACACATCATCATCATCATCCTCACCTTGTCTGTCTGCACTCCTCCGCACCACCTCACCTCATCATCTCTTTGAGCGCTCTCTCTCTTCCTCTCTCCCCCCTCTCCCTCTCTCTCACTGCTCCACTGTCCAGCTGTCATTGGAGTGTATGTGTCATGAGCGGCAGTAGGCCCGTAAAAGTCTTGAGCCATCACGGGGCCTCCGCTGCACAGGGCCCCTCTGTGAGCCGCCATGCTCTTTAAAAGTGGATTTCATGTTGTTGTTTTAGCATGTTGGTCCTCCCCATTAGGAGACCGGGCTGCTGCCTCCTGAAGGCACACACCAGTTTTTAGGGGCTTTTTTTGCAACATGATATTGTGACATTTAGTGTAAGGGTGCTTAAAGGGGCGCTGCTTTCTTTGGGATGAAACTGTTTTGAAAAGCTTTACGCCGTCCTGGTACAGGCAAGCTGTTTGAAATCTTGTAGCCCTGCAGTCTACATGGTTGTTACTGGTGTTCGTATCGTTTTGAGTGTTGAGGAAGCAACAACCCAGCTATAATCAGACCACTGAATTGCACAGATAAAGTCAATGTCTTTACACACTGGAGTATTGAGGCGTGTGTCTTGCAGGTCACATGGCTCCACTGGCGTCTTTTGCTTCGACACGTAGGCTGAGTTTCTCTCTGGGTCTGTAGTCGGGGACAGATACACAAAACAGGCTCACCAACAGTCCATGCCATGGATCTCTTCCCAGATCAGTCAGTGCGTCCAATCGCCTATCATTCTGTTTGCTCATATATTCCTCCTTTCACCTCATGGCCAGTGTGTAATAACTGCACTGTTGGCCAGTCCAAGGCTGTGTGTATGTGTGTGCTGTTTCCAGGTCAGTTTGCTCATGTTTTCTCCTGCCATTTCCCCATAGCTGGAAGCATAATCATACTGGTGTTTGCCAAGCCACAGGCCAGCTGATCCCTGATCAGGCGATGGCCGATAATTATGGCTCATCTCTTCTGATCGCTAACAGAGATACTAATAAAAATGTCCATAAATTGAATTAGTGAGTTGGAAGGGGAGCGGGGGGTCGGAGGGGTGTCTGATCCGCCCCAGCCGCAGTACCATGGGTTCAGTGGGAGAAAGGCAAAACTGGAGTGGTGTGTGTGTGTGTGTGTGTGTGTGTGTGTGTGTGTGTGTGTGTGTGTGTGTGTGTGTGTGTGTGTGTGTGTGTGTGTCTTTGGATGAGGGACAGGGAGGGGAGAGTGAGGAGAGAGACTGACTCTGAGCCAAGCAAAATAATGGCTGCTTTATTGCTACTCAAAAATCATTTGATTGAGTTTGCATAAACACGGGAGTGGCACAGACATGAGGTGTGGATGACGGTGTGGATGGGGCTAGTGTGAGTACGTGTGTGTGTGTGTGTGTGTGTTTGTGTGTGTGTGTGTGTGTGTGAGTACGTGTGTGTGTGTGTGTGTGAGTACGTGTGTGTGTGTGTGTGTGTGTGTGTGTGTGTGTGTGTGTGTGTATGTGTGTGTGTGTTTGTGTGTGTGTGTGTGAGTACGTGTGTGTGTGTTTGTGTGTGTGTATGTGAGTACGTGTGTGTGTGTTTGTGTTTGTGTGTGTGTGTGTGTGTGTGAGTATGTGTGTGTGTGTGTGTGTGTGTGTGTGTGTGTGTGTGCGCATGGGGCACATAACTGTGTGTGAGTTTATGTTCTCCTAAGGGCTATATGCTGACACCAAGGCTGTTCCCCCGGGCACCTTTCCCAGAGCTTTCTGTCCACTGTCATGGCCACACTCAGAGCCCCGCCCTCCCTGGCTAGTGGGGGAGGAGTCTCATCATGTCCTCACAGCCCTGGCAGCAGTGTGGGACAGCTCCACAACACCCCCCCCCCAAGGCTCTGGCTGACCAAGACGCTCTCATGCTCACTCTCTCTCACTGGCTGAGTGGCAGGAGGATTGAGGGGCTGCTGGCTATTCTGAAAAATATGTACTCTTTTCCATCTTTTCTTCTTTCTCTCTCTCTTTTCTCTCTGGTCTTCTTTGGTTGATGGTCTGTGTCTTTAATTTATCTCAAATGTGGCAATGATTCAGTTTAATCAGTGTTTCCAGTGTTAAACAGTGTTTCCACAGTGCAAGGCGCCTCTAGACACACACACACACACACACACACACACACACACACACACACACAGATTCCCCAGAGACTCCTCCTGCTTGGGGAAAGTGTGTCTAAGTCCTGAAGTGTGTATATTTAGCCCAGTCACAAGCTCTTCAATTAAAACATGAACGAGAAGAGAAGGGGGGGGGGGGGGTTACATCAGTCACACCACACTGAAACCCCCTTTGTCTCTCTCTCTCTCTCTCTCTCTCTCTCTCTCTCTCTCTCTCTCTCTCTCTCTCTCTCTCTCTCTCTGTTGTTACACTTCTCCAGTATGTGTCATCAGTCCGTCATTCCACCGTTCACACTTGACGGAGACGGGCTCCAGGGCAGATGCCTGAGAGGTCAGTGGAGGGCCCCGGGCAGCAGTCACACGCAGCAGGGCCAGTGCTAGCGTCCTAGTGCACAGGGTCACAAGGTATCACCAGGATGCTTAGCACAGTCTTTCCACCATTACACTCACTCATCATGTATGACGCACTCTTAAGCACTCGGTGTGCATTCGTGTGTGTGTGTGTAACACAGGTCACTCCTATCCCCCACTTCCTTCTCCAGTGGCATTCTTCTCTCTGTGAATAATGCTTTGCTCATTTTCCGTTTGTGGTTATGATTTGGGTGTGTTCGCCCAATATGCAGTGATCAAACTACGCCATCAGCACTATTATGTCTAATTTCCTGCTTTTCTAAGTTACAGACACAGCCTGTGCAATCCTGTCAGTGTGACACTCTATTCTAAATCTGTCCTAAATTACCCAGCAGAGACAGCAATGTAGTGTTCAGAGTTTTTTCCCCTCTTTTTTCATTTCATCTCCGGTGAAAGGGAGTAAGATCCACGTTCCCACCTGCCTCTGTGCTGGTTTCATTAGGTGTGTTAGTTTTACTCATTGTCTTTCTGCTCAGATAGTAAGAGGGGGTGATAAATCACAGCGCCATTCCTTCAACTCTGGGTCCGTTTGGAGCCCAGGCTCCTGCGCTCTGGAGGGCCGCCTGCTCCCCACAGCAGGCAGGAGGTGGTGGGAGAGACCTGCTGCATGTCATATCCATGCTGGGAGCTGCGCGTCAGGGCCGTGACATCCCAAATCTAGCGTGCTTAACTTTACTGGGCAGTGAATCAGGGTAGAATGCCTGCTTTATTTATATCTATGAATCCAAAACCAGATAGGAATCATGCCCTGTTTTATACTATGCCCAAAACATGCCCATGTTTATATATATATATATAAGATGTATAAGATTTTATACATTTCAGGGAAGCATGTTGAATTGGACAGGAACTGCTGTGCTGTCAACCTGCCGTGTGTAGGTGGACTGTTTGTTCATGCACAGGAGAGCACTTTCACTGTTAACTCACAAAATGAATATCTAAGAAAAATTAGTCACCTTTATGTGGATGTTTATGATGCTGTTATGATGCTCTGAGTAATTAATCACACACAAAACATTAGGTGTGTCAAACTGAATTGTTTAGTATGTTATTAAGAAGCAAGAATGACTTGATGAATTTAGCAAATTACCGCACACCACAGAACACCACACCACAGCAGACCCCCAACACTACAGCAGACCCCCAACATTACAACAAACCCCCCGGACTACAGTAGACAACCCAACTCTACAACAAACCCCCAACACTACACTAGACCCCAACACTACAGTAGGGCCTAGAAGAACACAGCACGGCCTGACTGAATAATACAATCAATCACCACTAAAAAAACTGCCACACAGATCAGGAACATTATGTAAGAGCAGAGTGAAGACATGTCAATGATGAGCAACGCAGAATAGAGCCGGCTGACCCTACAGGCTTGACCACAACAAACTACAGACTACAGCGCAAACCACTACAGTGTCTCAACAACAGCAACATTGAAGTTGGCAAAAAAACGAATCAAAAACAAACAGACCTCGTTTCAGTGAGGTTTCAACAGGAGACAGTGAGCGGGGACTGGGGATTAGGACTTTGAAAGCACATTTGAGTCATAAATACACAGACTAACGTGCAGGACAGATTCCTGTGGCTGCCTACTTAAAAAGACAACAGAATCTGTTGGTAAACCCAACAGGCCTGGCCTTATCGTTTTGACCATTTTAAGTTTGAACCAGTTTCCATCTTTATTTGGACATCTTTATTTCTTCTGTTAATAGCTCCGCTTTGCAGTGGTCAATAACCATTAGCAACCGTAGTCTTTCTTCTTTTTTGTCTCCGTTAAATGCTGCCCTCCCGTTGACCTACGAAGGAGTCTTTCTCTCTCTCTCACTCTCTCTCTCTCTCTCTCTCATTTTGAAAATTAAATGAACGAGAGCGTTTGAACACCCCTCATTGGCTCCTGGCTCGTTTAATTAAGACCCTCGTCAAATCTGCCTCTCGTTAGAGCCTCTCGTTCGTTTCAGCTCACAAAGTTCTCAAAAAAGGTAGAGAGAGAGAGAGAGAGAGAGAGAGAGAGAGAGAGAGAGAGAGAGAGAAGGAAAAGCAAATCTGTGTTTACGGCGCGCTCTTTTCATTTCTCTAACCGATGCCGCAGAACAAATGCCGGTTAGGCGGAGCGTTTGATACCACGGCGCTCCTATTTATTTTGTCATTTTAAATGCTTGGAAGATGTAAGCAAACCGGGAAGGATGATAATGGTCTCCAGCTTGCTTCTTTATTTAATTTGTAGCTCCACATGCAGTCATCCAGTTTAAAATTATACACGCGCCGTAAACCCGCTGCTCACCCCTGGAGCCGAACACAGGCGGTAGAAAGTCGACTGGGCCTTCCGTCATCTGGATCTGCTTTTCTGACCCAAACAGAGCGACTCTTATCGCTTTCTGCGCGTGCAAGCATGCATGTGCGAGTAATACCCAATGACAGTCTTAATAACATGGTACTGAAAGTGCATCCCTCTCTGATAAAAAAATTTAAAGTAAAATAAAAAAATAAGTGGTTGATTTAGCATACAAGAGTTATCAGCTACCAATTGAATATGTTAATGCTGTGTTTCGGCAGAAGGCTGTATGCATAGTTCACTGACAATTATTGGATTGACATTAAATAAACAGTAAGATACGAGTCTGATTAGAAGTGAACTGGCGGTGAGGTCAAAATCAAAAAGATTTAAAGTATTTGTTAGTTTGTGGTGTGTGTGTGTTAGTATAGTTAATGCCCTCATAAAAGTCTGTAAGTATGACCTCATGTCGTATTGTTTTGTTTTTGCTGTGTCAGTTTTACCTGTTCTAGGGACAGAAAGGAGACACCTGGGCGATTCGTCCTCCCATGTCATGCTCTGGCACCAGGTCACCAGGTTCCTCCACCTGAGGGAGAAATGAGCAGGTTCCCCACCCTGGACACAGAGACACAGGGGCTGGATTTCAAACTTGAGCTATAACAACCTACAAGGCACCATCTCAGTGAAACACCCAGCTGCAGTTACATGCTGTACTCCTTTATCCAGAAAACCAGCCCTAAAGGCAGACAGACGTTACTCATAGGAAAGATGACAATGTCCTAAAGGTTCCCCCGTATTTAATCAGTAAACATTGAGCATCTTATTTCTGATGGCTGCCTTCTTTTCTGTGATTTCTAAATTGCTGTAACAACTTCGTCCAAATTATCACAATTCATCACTACTACCTGCAGAAGCTTCTTTTAATTCAGTATTGCACCTGGTAGGTTCCTCTCATCATTTCTGTAGCTAAGATATTCCAGTAGGACATCATCAGAGTTATTAGCAACTATCAACAATTAATATTCTTAGATATTTCCAACGCAGACAGTAATAAAAAAACTTTTATTTACCTTCTTTTGGCAAAGCTCGCTAACATATTGGTTAGTGGTGCTATTCATGATTTATCAACTATAACGGCACAGAACCACAGATATTCTTTACCTAAATTCATTGTGTAGTGTATCATGTATTATGTCTTATCAAACAAGTGCAGTAAGCAGCTGGCACACCTGAAGTCTTTACATATCTGGATGACAGGGGATTTTTAGATGTGTTCTCTTTCTATAGTAGTCTGGTACATGGGCGGGACGGTTCTGAGCCAGTGCAGTGGAATGTTGTCGAGCACTGCAGACTACTGTAGACCACCATAGAGCTTCCAGAGAGCCACCGTAGAGTTCTGTAGGCCACCATAGAGCACTGTAGACCATTATAGAGCCACAGTAGAGCACTGTAGAGCAGCATAGACCACTATAAACCACTGTAGAGTTCACCATGGTGGTCTGTGTGTGGGCTTCATTCTATAAGTGTCATGGGACTAGTGGTGCATTTTATTTAACAGGATAAATACTGTTTGTCCCATTTATTCAACAAAACCTTCACTTTTGCTTCTTGGCTTTTGTTTTTATTTTTATAGTTCATTTCTTACCTCATTTATTTGATTTGTTAATTATAAGCTTTATTGCTCTTTTAAGGTTTATGCAGAGCAACCTCTGCAGATGTGTGGTGTACTGAAGTCTTGGCTTCTCCTGTCAGCCTTGTCTTCAGGGGCTGCTCAGCGTGGTCAGCTGGGCTTCGTCTGCTGCTGTGGCCAAAGAGCTGACAGGTGGTGTAACTCTGAGATCTGAGATCAGCCCTTCTGAGCTGCCTTGTGAGTGCATACCATGATAGCCCTGCTGTCAGCCTGCGCAGCCGCAGGGAGAGAGGAAGGCACCTGGAGCTGCTGTGTAGTACAGGGTTTGTAACAAGGCTTGGTGAGGCTGACCCCTGTCCATCACCGAATCACTGCCCGTCTGACCCTTGTGAGATTTCTCTTTGTCCTGTCTGTACTGGAGGTGTAGGCGTGTGTGATTTTAAATGTGCCTGTGTGTGTGTGTGTGTGTGTGTGTGTGTGTGTGTGTGTTTCTGTTTCTGTTTTTGTCAGTTTGCATGTGTCTGGCACTCGTGTGTGTGTGTGTGTGTGCGTGTGTGTGTTTCTGTTTTTGTCAGTTTGCATGTGTCTGGCACTCGCGTGTGTGTGTGTGTGTGTGTGTGTGTGTGTGTGTGTGTGTGTGTGTGTGTGTGTGTGTGTGTGTGTGTGTGTGTGTGTGTGTGTGTGCGTGTGTGTGCATTGGTGTGAAAGAACGGCAATACATGACCAGCTGTGTACCAGCTGTATGCCCACTGAGAACTGAGCAGTATAAAGAAACAGCTATTATACGGAAACACACACATGCACGCACACACACACACGCACACACACACACACACACAAGTGCACCTTTCATATAATACCTATGAACCAAGGTCAAATTGAGCCACTATTCCAATAATGATATATAAAATATATATAGGTGATTTTGCAGCAGAATTCGCTGCATAATTGCAGCATCAGTGTGAGGGAGGTTCTGAGCAGGCAGGGCTGGCCCACTATGCTGGAGCTGCACGTGTGTGTAATCAGGTCCTTCAGTACTTACATCCCTGCACAGCCCTTGTTTGGCTCTGTGTAACTCGTATCATGATGGCAAACTGAGAAATTGAAATGTCTGGGATGGCCACCGGCTGAACCCAAGAAGACGTTGGAATGGGGTGTGTGTGTGTGTGTGTGCACTGTTATCTAAAAGAAGAGAGTCAGTGTGGAGCAGGATCAGGGCTTCCTTGCAGGCCGGTGAAGAGATGGATAATAGTTACACGCCTCTCAGCCAATTAATTGTCGTCTCAGCTGTTGTTTTAACTCTGCGACCTCTGTCTTCTGCACTGTTTGCCTTATCATTTCCGGAAGAGAGTCTCATCTGTATACGTAAAAGGGCCCGACGACCTTTGGCCCCAGATCAGAGGTCAAAGGTCACCTGATGTATATTTCATTTGCAAACAGCACGACTTCAGAGAAGAGATTGTATAGTGAGAGATGAAAAGTTAAAGCTCTGGGGATTTTTCCATGCTACATTTGCTATTAGCGCCAATTATTTTGCAATCTCCTGCCTGTCTACCTGTAAAATGAGGTTAGCCATGCTTTTAAGCATGGTCCTGACGCTCTCGCCGTAGGGGGAGAAGGTGCCAGTCCTGCGCAGGCTCTGAGAGACGCGAGTGCCGATTAGAACGACGATGTTTGAGAGATTCTGAAATTCTGAAAATCTCTCTGTCTCTAGAAAGCGAGTGAACTTCTCGAGGTCCTTTCTGGGCTCGTGGCCCACTGTTTTTCTGAGTTGTTCCTGCTGAGCGTCAGAGCGTTCTCAGTCTTCTTTCCCACACAGTGTGGGACTGTCCCTCCACTCTCTCAAAGGTACAGCAGCTCTTTGTGACTCAGGAAGCGTGGACGTTAACAGAGGCGAAACAGTGTGAGTGTGTGTGTGTGTGTGTGTGTGTGTGTGTGTGTGTGTGTGTGTGTGTGTGTGTGTGTGTGTGTGTGTGTGTGTGTGTGTGTGTGTGTATGTGTGCGTATGCGGGTGCGTGTTGATTTGAAGTATGTATGAGAGACTTTACAGTTCCAGAGAGTGACACTGGTTTAGCATGACAACAGAGGGGGCGGTAACACTTGGGGCACGAACTGACAAGCACACATACACGCGGTCAGGGGCGACAGGGTGTGTGTTTGGGGCTGTCTAGTCCAATCGGCCATGCGTTCCCCTGCTTTCTACTTCCTGTCTGCCTAGAGAGACAGAGAGAGTTCTATCCCTTTAGTCATACAGAGCAAACATCACTGCACTCACACACACACACACACACACACACACACACACACACACACACACACACACACATTCCCTGTTTTATTGTGCCCAGTGGAGGAAAGGCCCACTTTTGTCTGTGGCCCAGTTGAGCAGCTGTGTTTCCCTTCTTTCAGCTACATCTCTCACATACACACACGCGCACACACACACACACACACACACACAAACACACACACACACACACACACACAAACACACACACACACACACACACACACACATTTGCATGGCAATGGTATTATGAAAGAGAGGGGTGTCATGGTGAAGAGGCTGACAATGCTCCTAACAACAAGTTTATCTAAGCTCAAACAGCCTTCTGCATCTCTACTGACCACCTTTAACTCCCTCTCTCTCGCTCTCTCTCTCACTCTCTCTCTCTTTATTTTTCCCTGTATTCCTCTCTAGGTCCCTTGAGGAAATAGTATGGTTCTTAGCGTAAGCTCAGAAGAATCACTGAAT
The DNA here is from genome assembly GCF_052324685.1 of Brachyhypopomus gauderio. Lineage (NCBI taxonomy): Eukaryota > Metazoa > Chordata > Actinopteri > Gymnotiformes > Hypopomidae > Brachyhypopomus > Brachyhypopomus gauderio. Next base: position 557,321 of record NW_027506929.1, on the reverse strand, counting down.
CAGGTTCTTTCAGTGAATCGGGTTCGTTCACCAACACTATCATGCACTGTACCCAATTCAAAGTCTAGCTGCTAAACAATAATACAGTAAACAGATCTAGACTGGACTGTTTGAGTGGAAATTTTTGGTGTAAAATTCAATTTCAGTAGTGTTTTCCTCCATTATTTATCGGGGAAAAATGTTTCTGCTCTAAAGTTGAAAAGTTCATTGGCTGTCTTGAAAAGACTCACTGAGACTTGCTTTTTACATCTGAGCGAACAGATGAAGTTTGCATCTACCATTACAATGGGGATCACAGATCTCTTTCTGTCTTTCTCTCTCCCTCTTTGTCTCTTTGTCTGGTGTGTGTGTGTGTGTGTGTGTGTGTGTGTGTGTGTGTGTGTGTGTGTGTGTGTGTGTGTGTGTGTGTGTGTGTGTGTGTGTGTGTGTGTGTGTCTTTAATGGGCATTTGTAAGAAACACACCCTCCGGACATTTATAGGGAAAGGAGACGAGAGCAGCCCAAGAGCAGTGTGTTCATTTTATCGAGGAAGAGGAAATCGGTCGTAAAGTTTACATGTCTGCCTCATGGAGTCACAACTACTACCCTAATACTACTACTACACTACCACACCACTACTACACCACCACTACTACACTACACCACTACTTCCCCTACTACTACTACACTACACCACTACTACTACTACTACTACACCACTACTACTACGCTACACCACTACTACCCCACTACTACACTACGCCACTACTACTACACTATTACTACACTACACCATTACTACTACGCTACACCACTACTACTACGCTACACCACTACTACCCCACTACTACTACACTACACCACTACTACTACTACACCACTACTACTACACTACGCCACTACTACTACACTATTACTACACTACACCATTACTTCCACTACTACTACTACACTACACACCTACTACTACTACACTACACCACTACTACTACACCACTACTACTACGCTACACCACTACTACCCCACTACTACTACACTACGCCACTACTACACTATTACTACACTACACCATTACTTCCACTACTACTACTACACTACACACCTACTACTACACTACTACTACACTACACCACTACTACCGAGCTCCCACCTGCTGCTTCCCGACACCAGTCCCCACCACTGCTGGGCCCACCAGTCCACACTTCATAGCATGTACCCGGTATTAATCTCTACATGGATGTATGTTCATATGGGTTGCCTAAGAAATGCAAACATATTCAGTCTGGGAGAATGTTATGCTGCCTCTGTCTGAATGGATCCACCGTGGTCTGTTGCAAGACAGGCCACTCCGATAAGTGTGTGTCCAACTCTTTGTCTGGCCTGGGAGACAGTGATAAGCACGTTTCAGTGGAGAGTGAGTTTGTGCAAGCTGGCTCATGTAATTCTCTGGTTCTCTGCCCTCTCTGTCTTGGTTTCTCCCTGTCTCTCTCCATCTCTGAACAATCTCTAATGAAAGTAATCCTAAACATTATATAGAAAGCTAAGTCCAAGGTTGGTTTTCCCAGGGGCCTAATTTAAACAAAAAGTCTATATATTAATCAAGGCATATTAATTACTACAGAAATATAGCATAATTAATAATGACACAAATCTCTTCATAATGCTCTCTCTATGTCCAGAAGGCAGTAGGGTTGCCAGACACTGTCAGTTCTACACATCCACGTGTGCTGCTCCCTCACCAGCTCACTGTGCTACACGGGGCATCATTAAGGACCCCGTGTTTTACCTCCGGAGCTCCGGCCGCAGCTAATGCACTCGAGATCGACATCAAAGTGAAGAGGAGCACGAGTCTTGGCCAATAAACTTTTTGGCCTCCCATTACATTAGCATTATTTAAAAGGAGAGGGGAGTCTTTAATAAACTCTATTAATCTTGGTGAGAGGCGGAGTTCATTGGCGCACCCCCCCCCCCCCCGCTCCCCCCAATCAATCAGCTCGACCCTGCTAATGTATTCACAGTGGAGGTGGGGCTTGTTTGACGGAGTTCCAAGAAAAGAAGAATTTATTAAGTCTCCACCTCGGGTGCAGCAGAGCCAGAGAACCTTTCACCAGTCTCCCAATCAATATACAGCCCCTGAATATATGATCCATAATTATACAGCCAAAAATTGAACAATATATCTGATGTCATGACGAGGCCTGGAAGGAGTGGCCAAGCAGCGGTCCGGTGCCACTTCAGTTGCTGTCGCTTTGGAAGGAGGAGAGCGGCTTGGCCAGAGTCAAAATGACACCGTACTCTTCTAGCAGGTCTGAGAGCAGTTTTGTGAAGGTTGTTAAGTGGGTGAGGCCAGGCTGTGGACATGGAGCACTGATCACAGATCTGCTCATTGTTACCATGCTGGGTTGGGAGGAAGCGGCCCTTCTCTTCCATGTCAGATTGTGGTGAAGTTGGAGGAGGGAGACTCCCTTATTAGTTCTCACGCAGTGGAGAAATTCTGTGTTCCAGCTCTGGTTGGGCAGGACTAGGCTATGGCATTAATGGGCCCAAAGAGAGAGAGTGAGTTTCTACAACATTTTCCAAAGGTCTATATTCTTCAGTCTTTCTCAAACACACTCTTCCTCCCTCCCTCCCATTCTTGGTCTATATATTCATCTATAAGTGTTTGTGGTGTCTTTTCACTTTGTTCTTCACTCTCCCTTTTCGCCTCTCTGGTCATGTGACACCCAGGTTTGGAGCATCAGGTTCGCCATCTACAAAGAAACGAGACAAGTGGCCGTGGAGATCCCCTCCTCATGTTGGAACCATGGCCACTGCCTGTTTGGGACGGGCACAGTCTCAGGGCTGAACCATTAGTCTCAGGATTCTGCCATCCCGCTCCCTTTACCAGCCGGACCTTTTCCTGTTGAGTAGGAGGAAGGAGAACATATGGACAGTGAGACCGGATCATTGCAGAGAGAGAGAGAGAGAGAGAGAGAGAGAGAGAGAGAGAGAGAAAGGGAGAGACTGTGCTCAGGAGAGGAAAAATAACCAGAGATTTGCTTCAAAGAGCCATTTCCATAATTACCCTGCAAGTCGGCCGTGATGAGCGAGAGACCCCCAAAAAGGAGCGTGATCTTTCAGTTGGGTGGACGGCAAAAGCCAACCTCCACTCCGCCCACCCCGCCCCCTCCCTCAGTCCAGCGCAGTCCTGTGTCTCCTCTCTACCCTCCTTTCTACCCCTGCGTGTTGCCTTTCGAGGGCAGTAAAAGAATTCCTCTCTCTAAACTCTGTCAACAATGGGCATGAAATCAGTGGGCCCACACTGCCTCTCTCCCACCCCCGAGAGTGTCACTCCTCCTGGGCTTCCCATTGCCAGGTCTGCCTGGAGAGTGTGTGCGCGTACACACACACACACACACACACACACACACACACAAATGCTGATCTTTAGTTCAAATGTCCCCTGCCTCATCAGCTGCCATACAGCTAAATGACCTAGGTTTTTTTTTTTTTTTCGTTCGTTAATATTCGTTAAAACTTAAAATACTCTCTGTAGGATTTTGTGGACCCACTATGAATGTCGACGTGAACCTTAAAACTGTCTTTTTTCCCCCAGCATCGTTGGGTCAGTTTTCTGGTGTGCTTTGGAAGATTTTCATAATAAAAGTCCCTGACGTCAGCAGACCTGTCAGAGAAGAGGCCTGGGCTTTTCAGTGCTGGTGTAAAACATGATTTTGGATTGAGGCTGAATGTGAGTATCAGTCCAGAGGTGATTGGACATCCTGTAGCTTCACCCACAGTGACAGCATGGAACATGTCTTCCCTAATCCTCCCTGCCTGCCTGCACAGTCACACAGGTCACTGAACATAGCAGGCTTGCTGGTGAAAAAGAGCAACGAGTGTGTGTGTGTGCGTGTATGTGTGTGTGCGCGCGAGCGCTCCTTAAACGGATTAGTGACCTCGGCAAAGAGAAGCAGAGCTTGTCAAAGCCTCAGCAGGCCCTCTCCAGCGCCGTGTATGTCCGAGTCTGTGCGGGAGGCCGGAGGGGATGGACCTCTTGCTGCTGCGGCCCGATAGGGTGAACGCTGGGCCGGACCTCCCGCTCTGGGCCCTCCTGTGGCCCCTTGCGACTGTCCACCCAACCACTCTCCTCTGTCCAGAGCTGCTCAGGGCTCTGCTTGGTCTTCTCTACATCTCACCATACATCCGTGCATGTGCATTTCACTTTTAATGACCCAGCACCATCTGATTTTCTTTGGTTGCTCCAACACATACAAACTGGTATGTAAACAATACGTCAACTACTCTGATGTTAAGTATGTTTTTTTATGTATGAGTGGTTGCTTAAAAATGCAAGCACTGTTAGCCTGATGAAGTGACATGAAAAGATGTGTTGGCTGCGTGCGCTCAGCTGTCGTTTCAAGCCCTCCACCCGCGTACACTGGGAAGAAGACGGTGCTCTCCGCTGGAGTATTTAGCATTGCTGGGGGCGGTAGAATAAAAAAGAGGAGTCACGTTGATTATTGCTCATTAACCACAAGGACATCCACTTAACTCGGAATAAATGAGTGACACCCCGACACAACGAATAGCCACCGCGTAGCTCTGGGTGAAATGTTCATTAATGCGTCCCATTTGCTGCGTGTAGAGAAAATGTAAAGCGCCCGATTCGTTTGTTTTTGGAGAAGCAATATAATCCTTGATTTCATGCGCTGATGAAGCCACGTAAAAGCGCATGCCGTCCTTTTGCCTGCGATGCTAACGATCACAAGAGTGGCAGGTTAACTATATAGGCAGAACACGACAGACTTCTATTCACATCAGCGAAAAAGCACTAAACCGGCACATCCTATAAAGACATTATATTTAAGTCAATATTACTTATTTCCTCTGGCCTATATTTTGAAGGAAAATATCCACAGCGCCTGTAGTCTGTGGATTACTGCTAACTGCTATTTCTTCTCTACTGCAACTACAACGGAAGAAGAAAAAGCAGGCAAAAGATAAACATTAACGCTAATAAACTATAAACCGTGTATCTATCAAACAGCATTGAATGTGAAAAGAAGACAATGTGAAGTTTATAGACGTCTTCAAAGCTTTTGCCGTGAGGGCCGCTCGTTGGGTTGTACTAGCGGCCAGTCAGCACACGCAGGTCTCCCGTAGCCCACGCGTTCTGTGGGCCACGCGCTCGCGGGTCTCCTGTGGGCCACGCGCTCCGTGGGCCACGCGCTCTGCCTTTTCACTCGCACCGTGTTTCTCAGACACTCAAGGCTGGACACGGTCGGTCATTTCCCGGGGGGGGGACCGGCCGGCCCGCCCCTAGTAAGCTCCCGCGTGAGAAAAGTACGGTGTTTGAATCAGTCTGTCAGACAGGTTTCGTCCCTCCCGGGGAATATTCACAGCATGCGCAGTTGAAATCCAAACATTGGTCTTTGAGACGGTAATTTACAGTACCTATACTACAAAATCAGTCAAATGTTCGGTGATAAGGCGCAGCAGCAGACTCCATTAACAGCTCTCGGTGGGTGTGTTCCGTGGCCCGGTATTAGCCATACACTCATGTGAATATTAGGCCCAGTATTGACTGAATGCCTGATATGACTTTTATAGTCCCGGTAAACCCTTATTCTCGAAGAAAATACCTGTGAACTCCTGTGGAGTTTATTAGCCTACCGGGTGTCTGTGTATGACTATGATGTGGTTAATAAAAAACAGTATTATCGGGCGACTAATAACTGAAAATCAGTTCTACTTAACCCCCATTGCACAGAAAACTGTACAATTCTAACGCTACTGAATATATGTTGTACGTGCTATGTTAATGGAATATGTGCGCCTAAGGATTGATGAAAAATACAGGATATGATTTAACTGTTTAAAAAAAACAAGTGGAAAGATGTTTAGTTTTATAGCGGTTGTCACGGGTTGAAATTTTCTCCGCCTGATGGACTGAACGTTTCAATGCAGAAAGTTTAGGGGATTTTCCGCAAAGGTTTGCATTTAAAATCGTTTTCTGTTGTTTTATATTGTTATTTATTTGTTTATGAATTAGCAGCATATAGCTTATAATAACGAGCTTGCTAAAACTTTGACCATTGGATTGAAATTGATCCACTCTCAGTGCATGATTTGCAACATCAGCGCTGCATAAAATCTAAAGAATTAAAACATTTTAAATCTATAACCCAAAGAAATTATCCTTGCTGTTATCAACGATGTAGGCCTATATCGCTTATATATGATTAAATTAAAAACAAGGTCAGAGCAGCTCGCGCTTTTGGCGTGTTCACACCAGCCTGTAGAGGGAGCTCCAACTCCAACTTTTCAAAACTTTCCCAGCCGAGGAACAAAGATGGTTTGTGGAGAGGGGAAAACATACATAAATCATTTTTCAGCGTATCGGAGGCATATGGCAAGTACCGCAGAGTCAATATCTGATTAGAATTCATTATACATTTTGAAAAATGCCAAATCACATATTTCATAAGAGAGCCGAGATTTAGCAATCAGTTATACATTTCAACTTCACTCCTTTAAAGGATAAAAACAAAACACTAAATTCTCATTTCAGCGAAATTAAGTTGTATGTTATTTAAGGCCGATATGAATGAAATAATTATGTATTTCATATTGGCTGCTACGCCTCAGCAAGGATAATCCCCATCCATTAATATCCAAATGTGCGATTCAAGAAGGAGCTAATTACAGTTAAGTCCCGTAAATAGGAAAACACTTCAAATCATTGCGTCCGCACTTCGCCAAACCCCATAACCCCCAGTTCACGTTGCTCACGCCACACCGCATATTCCAAACACACCCGCTAATCATTCCTGCACTCTGCATCTCACAAACCTTTCACTCTCCTATTTCTGTTACAATACCAACACACACCGCCTTCGAAAAAAACGTGTATTAAGTTGCAGCGGTTCGTTTATTAGCCAAAATATAGACTTTCTTGTACAATTTTGGATCACAAGTATGTACATTTTCTTTACGTTATATATACAAAACATTTCAACATCAAATCCTCACAGAACTTACAAAACAAAAGGAAAAATAAGGAAAACGCACAGACTACAGTTTTCTTACAGCATTGCATTAGCAATTTTACACAAGACATGCTTACAAGGTAAGTATACAGGTGTGTGTATCCTTTTATAACATTCCTTACAACAGGTTAAAATGAAGATTTGTAAAAGACAACAAGAGCCCCCATGAGGAAGAAAGGGCCGGTAATACCATGGCAGCTTCAAGTTGGTTCTGGGGCCTACAGGAGACATGGGAGTAATAATAATAATAAATAATTTAAAATTTACCTAAATGTGGGGTGGAAGATTAAAATGTTTAACTAATGATGCACGCACGTTGAGGGGAAGTGTGTTAATTCTTTTGCATTATTGCCAAACGACGCGTTTGTGATTCTTGGTTCTTGATCTGACATTTGACATTAAACTGCACGAGTAAAAGCGCACGATATAGAAATCAGGTTTAGACGCGGCGTCTAACCAGTACACGAGCTTTATAACTTGAATCAAATAATCATTCTTATGAAACAGTTTTAATTAAATCACCCACGTAAACAAGTTCTGTTCTTACCGTCTCTGAACGGGGTGGAAGGCTGTGTTTAACTTTTGATCTGCTTCAAAGGCACTAGATCTTCTGAAATAATAATAGCAATAACAACAAAAATAATCAATTTGGATGCCTGATTATATCTAACACATTAAATGTTTTACACTGGTCGAGTTTTTTTGGAGTGTTTTAAAAGCTACATCTAAAGCCAGTCATGAAAACGAGTGGGCATTGCTGTACATATTCCAGTAACGGAAACACCCTTTAAATTTCAAATATTATCCACAAGATACAATATATGAGTATTTGAAGGACAAAAGTAAAGAGAAGTGTTTTAATTTGCTTTTCATTCCCTCTCAAATGAGCATGCTCCTTTTGCCATACCTCAATACACATTTCAAGTGTTTCGTTAAACCATTGAAAAGTAGGCGTTATTCAAACGAAAGCAATGTTCGTGGAGAACGCACGAAAACATCTCGGCGCAGTCTCAGTGAGGGTGACATGTACCTGTGGCCGCAGTCTCTGAGTTGTGACCTCGGTCCTCTGCTTGCCTGTTGGAGTAGAGTGCCAGGCCGTTCGCCGAAGCCTGGTTAGCCAGTCCTAAATAATGGTTGGAGTTCAGTAAGGCGAGCTGGTGAGCTGAGAAAGCCCGGTTTGTCCAGTTCTGAATTTTCCCTACGGGACACGAGATGAGTCTGTGTGAAGGGATGATGGTCTGAGCGGCAGGAGCGGAGGAACTCCCATTCATCAAGGGAGATTTTCGGGGATTGTCCGGGGTTGTTGCCGTCTCTGCCAAAGACCAAATCTTAGGTTTTTGGACCGGGGCTGCGTTGTTTTCGTTGGCGGGAGAGTTGGAGACCTGGTTTAATTTGATTTGTTCGCCATTAGGTGGTTGCGTTTTGAGTTCTACAGAATGGTGTAGATGATGGTGGTGGTGGTGGAAATGTCCGGCTCGCTCCACCTGCATGTCTTTTCCTTCTTTTACCACAGCTTTTAAAAACTTTTGCTCGGGCCCGTGTAAATCCTCATAGCCGTCTGAGATCTCCGAGTCGCAGCTGCCATCCAGTTTCAAATCGGAATGCAACTCGTCCTGCTCGTCCAAGTCGTCCTTATTCTCAATATTTTCCGTGTCAATATTCTCTAAATCGATTTCTTCCTCGTCCTCCCGTTTGTCGACATCCTCTCCCTCGTGATCGCTGCTGTAAACATTTCCTTCTTCGTCTGTCCGGTTCCTCGGTGTCCAGGTCATCTTGTTCTCCTTCTTCAGCCTCCTCCTGGCGTTGGCGAACCAGGTGGACACTTGAGTGAGGGTCATTTTGGTGATGATGGCCAGCATGATCTTCTCGCCCTTGGTGGGGTAGGGATTTTTCCGGTGCTCGCTCAGCCAGGCCTTGAGCGTGCTTGTGCTCTCGCGGGTTGCGTTTTTGGGTCTGGACGGGTCACCGAACTGGTACTGGCCGTAAGGGTAAAAAGCCGGGTGAGGATGGGTGAATGCCGGGTGCTGTACACCCGGACTGTCTTTTAGTTCATACTGAGCTCCCTGGAACACAAAAAGCACACAGTGTTAGCACGTTAAACACACACAGTGGGCTATGAGTTGACAGCCCTTTTTGTTAAGAACAGTTAAAAGATTAAATTATATATGTGCATTTTGAATGACACATAATATCAATAAACAATTACATTTGGCAGATATTAGACGAATATTTAAATTAGCTATTGTACTTTATAGTTGTACCAATTTCGTCTTTTATTGTAATACACAGATTATTTAATAAATCATTTTAGCATTAGTAATAAACTATAATTCGCGTCCTAAGTTTTCAACAGGCAGCACTAATCCACTGATGTTCTGAGTATAGGCTATTAAGGTTTTCGCTATTTATTTTTCATATGACTAAACGTATGTATCGGAAGGGTACCGTTGGTTAATTTGTTACTTTTTCGTGTAATTTTGTATTTACCAATCGGAGTCAACAGCAAAGTTCATCACTGGCTCGCAAAACTAGGCTACCACACCATACAAACGACCAGTACTGAAACGCTGAAGTTTCACGAATTAAACCTAATTTAAGAGCTTTTTTGAAAAGGAAAAAATACATATCTATATAAGAGGAAACTTACCAACTGGTTGAAAATGGACAGATCGTTAGAATAAGGGAGGAAGGCTCCGTAACTCTGCGCGGCAGCGAAAGGTGATCCGTACATAGTGGAGAGGACGTTGGAAAGCGTTCCTGACGGACTCAGGTCGGTCCCGGGGCGGCCACTGCCTATGCCCTGCCGATCTTGTGGGTATATCGGTCGAATGTACTGATATCCCAACTGTGGGAAAGACATTGTGGTGGGAAAAGTCTGCTTCAATCGCAAAAAAAAGCGCAAAGTCTCCTTCTTGATGCGCACTACGATATCCACTTTACTTTGAGTACAACGTGTACGGGAAGTCTATATTTCCTCCAGAACGGCCGGTGTAAACGATCCGATTGCGCTTCCCTCCCTCACTTCCCTATTGATCTGAATGGACTAAGGTCAGGTCCTTACAGATTGCCTTAGATTATTGGGACTCCTTGCTCTGATTGACATTTCTAGTCGTTCAGAAGCTCCTCCTATTTCTCAAGTCTCACCCCCACTTTCACAGTCGCTCTCTCGCTTCTCCCTCTCTCTCTTTCTCTCTCCCTCTCTCTCATCCCCCTCTCCCGCTCGCTTTTCTGTCGCTGTATTTCGTCTGGATAAGTACTCTGACGTCGCGATCTCTTATTTGAAAGAGTTTCAAATCTCATTTTATGGCTCGCCAATCATTTCATTTGTTATTTGTTCGCCGTTGCAACCCTTCCCTATTTCTTGTGCTAATTCTCATTTTGTGGTCATCCACACAAATGGTAAATATTTCATTCTTGTTGAGTCATTAACTTCACGCAGTACTTTAGTGTCTATATCTCAAACGCGCACGTCCCACGTGTATCCTCGCAGCTTTGCAGCACGCGCTTATCCTAGAGCGCGAGCCTGGCAGCTTCAGGGTTCGGAGTTTTAGAAGCGTAGACGTGCTAGAAAATCTGTGTATATAGAGAAAAATGGTTTTGACGAGCGTTTTAAGATCCTTTAATATCGAACATGGACTTGGGGTCCGTTTATGCATTTAATTTGAAACATCAAACCAGTTGGCAAGTTACCGTTTGACTTCAAAGAGTAAGTTGACAAGAATGGAAAAGTCCGGCGATTAGCGCCTGCCTTGTGAGTGCGTGGACAATGGCAGCGTTAGTAGCCTAATACACACTGTTGTGGATTGGAGTGCATGGACAATCACTTGGGAGTATACATATGGAAATAACATTAGATAAATATTCTAGCAATGTGTATTATTATTATTATTATTATTATTGTTGTTGTTGTTGTTTTTGTTGTTGTTGTCACTAACAAATCTGTAAATCAATAGCCCATTGCCCTGCCTTGTGTAGAAGTATATACTTCATGTTGTCATGCGTTAAAGCTCCTTAAACATAATTACAAACTCTTCATTGTGCATTCATGTGTGAAGTTTTCTGTTCTTTAAAATTATAACTGATCAAGGATTGCCCTACAAATCAGCAAATATCCACCGCATCTATATGACAGTACCCTTAACCTCCTGCGAATAATGCGGATTAAAACAAAACAGCATAGCCAGAATTGAAATTCCTTGAACCAATATATGAAAATATGCCTGAAACATATCCTTAATCGTTTTGCGTTTTTAATCTGTATCATCACGTCTGTTAATCCTCTGCAAAACAACAGCATAACTGAGTGATTCGCTATTTTAAGTTTATTTAAATACGGAATACAGTAGAAAGTCGCAATCCAGTAATAACATAAAGATTAGATCGTATCAGCTTCTGTTAGGATTTACCAGTGGATTTCCAAGAACTCTTGGGTAAACCGCAAAATCTGCTTTTGAACCGAAAATTGTTATTATTTTGTCATCATAATATTTGCTGTGTAATTTGTTTAAAATATCCTATGTACGGCTGGCTATTCAGTCCAGGTTGTTCATGTCTTCTTTAGGGCATTCTGGCACGTTGACGTCTAACAATTCGGGATTACGGGGTTATTCATTAAATCAGCGGCCTGGTGCCATCCGGACGGAATGATAATAACTACATAACCGTCAATAACACTGACACAGACCTGCAGCGCTAACAAGAGCTCTGAACCACCCGGTTGACCCCACAACACTGCGCCATCTGGGACAATGCAAAACAGGCGGAGAATTACAACTAGGCTCCGAGTTTTTGATTTAAGGCGGTCTTTTGTTCAGCCAGTGCTGCGTTTATTTAATCGTAGGGCAACTGCACTGCCATTTAGTTGTAAAATGAGATTATGTAAAAACTATGCTGAGTGCGCAGACAGCTTCATGTCGGTGCCTAAGAATCACGGGCAGTAAGCGACAAGTCTGCTTCTCAGTGCCCGCCCAGCAGCGCACTCAGCTCGGACAGACACGTGTCTCATCCCCGGGACTTGTCAAGGCCCAAAGGTTCGCTTCTGATTTATTGCCCCAATCAAACACACATGCACTAACTTAACACTTTCACACCGACCCGGGAAATTGGCAACTGCCATAAAAGCATTAGGGCAGCGTGTCTTCTCAGAGTTCCTACTGTTTCAACAGCCAGTTATTATGAAGTCAATAAAAAATATCAGTTTCGTTTAAATAATAGCATCATGAACACAGACGTCTTCTGAAATGTTGGTATACTGAAGTTCTAAAGTTAAGTTATATTTTATAAAATATAAACTTATTAAACAAAACCATTCTATTTAGCATTCTGTTTTTTTTCTTTCAGATGCGTTATTTTACTACACACACACACACACACACACACACACACACTATTATTTGCCATAAGTTTGCCATTATTTCGCATTATTTGCCATAAGTAGGACAATCTCAAATGTGCGGCTTGAGGGGAGATTTCTGCGAATTTCTTTACAGGCAGTTATGCAGATGACGCCATTTCGCATTCTCCAACAAGCATCCAAATAAACACGGAGAGACGTTGCGCTCGAGAGTCCTTCCTTACGCAATACACACGACGCCCGCGACACGTCGCAAATGATGAAATGCCAAAGAAACGCGGGCGATCAAAGGCTTCAAACAGAGGCTCTTCAAATTACACTCCTGGATCGACTCCATAATGCCAAGGCGACAGAAAACAAGTAACACATACCTTATCACACATGGAAGTCTTTTACAGAGGCCCGTCTTATCCACGTCGCTTAATTGCAGTGACAAAGGATTTCAAACGAAAACACAATTAATACCCCTTGATGTTGGGGCTGTTTGGGCTGAAGAGGAGGGCCGAGGAAGGCATGCGCGAGAGTGCGGAGACTGGCCTCAAATCGCATTTTCTTTAACCGCTTTGGCAAACAGACTTTTATTTGATTATCTCCAAAGGGAGACGGGGGTGGGAAAAAAACTCCCGGCAGTTTGTAGAGTTTGTTTGGACTAGTTGGAATGTTGCATCTAAGGTTTCATTAGCGTAAAGGGGAGAAGCGAGAGGAAGGTTATAAAATAGGCTGAAGTGATTTACCACGATTTCCACCGACGTATGAACCAGCAGTTGCTTTTTGAGAAATGTAATTTAAATATCAGTCTAGGATTCTCTCTCTGGGCCATTCAAGCAAACGCGCGCTGTAAACGACGTAACCATTTTACGAAGAGAAAGTAGTCTACATTTTCTGTTTACACAGTTTACACAGCGTGATGTAAGCACAGTGAACATTACGACACATTTCTACCAGACTACCAAAACCTCTGACAGTTTATCTCAAATAAGACATTTAACTAGTACCATTCATATGATTCTGAAATAGGAAATGAAAAGCTGGGCTAATGAATCTATCGATGTGTAAATGGCAAAGAGGATTAATCCAGTAAATGAAATAGCTTCAAAAATGAATTGTAGATTGAACCAAGAGCAAGTGTACTTTCGTAAGGTCTAAAGTTTAATTTTTTACTGTTGGCATAATTTGAATAATATGATTTTAATTACATTACACCAATCAATCACGCATATTAAATAGATAACTTTAGCTTACATAGCCTGGGAGAAAAAGTGAAGACTTTCTAACAGTTCCCTGGACACACTGCAATTTGGAACAAATTAAGAGTAGTCAATGAACTGCAACTTATTAAAGTGATTTAACAAATCGCATCGAATAGCAAATTCAAACAGCAACTTCTGTCTCAATCCTTCGTTAAACACCGGATCGACTGAGCCGGCATCGCCGACGTTGTTGTCATATTCAGGATCTACAGGTGGGTCCGATTAGACCTGGTCAAGGCGTCTGGCCCCTGGAAGGTTCTTGGCCTTAACGCCTTCTTTGCACCGTCACAGATATTTACTTGGGCCTCGTACAATACCAGCTGGCCCTACTGCACGGATGAAAGCCAATACGAGCTACTAAAATGGAGCAGCAAATTCAAATCATCAACATTCCTCAGTTTTCAGTGAAGTGGCCTATAGTTGTTTTTTTCTAGCTTCCGGTGCTGCGACATTAAACTCCAATTTCTTAGCTGACTGGCTGTTCTAGCGCCTGTGTTTGTGGAAGGGGTCGACTCGGTGGCCATGCGGGTTCTGGAGGGAGTTATTCTTGCTTGTCTCATCAGCCGAGATGCGGGGAAGGCCCAGTATACGCAGCGAGGCCATAAAGTGGAAATTTGTGTGGCTAAATAGTGGAGCCGGCAGCAGCCACAGCCTGTAATTGATTGAGAAGGTCAGAGCGCGCGCTGCTCTCAGTGCAGTCCTCGCGCTGCTTTGGTAAATATTATGCTGGCGGTCCTGCGGGGCTTTGAGTTGTTATATTACCAGTGCGGGGTCACTTTCATTTATCGCTATTTACCAACATCTGCCCCCTCAGCAAAGTGGGTAGACTGCTACAAGACCTTTCAGATAGCCTTTGTTTCAATTCCATTGCGTGAGTTTAGCCTAGGTCTACATTGAACTTAAACTTTAACTCAAAAACTGAATTATTATTTTTAATATATGTAACATCACCAAGAGTAATTATTATTTTTGTTGTTGTTGTAGATATATGAAACCGACAACAGTGATAATAAATATAAGACTAATTCCTAGCTAGACGAGTATGCAAGATAAAACAAAACAAAAAACAATATTAGGTCTAAAGTAATTTCCCACACCTGTCATCACATAAGCAACCGTTAGATATTTCTGATTGTTATTATTAACTAACAAACTGGTGTGCCAGCTCTCTCCTCTCAGCTGCCTACACAAACAGGCATTGATTTTACGGTAAAGTCCCTTTGCAAAGGGAATGAGTTCCTCAAGACAGGGATATCACTGTATTACACGCGTGTATCCCAGGTAACAAGATGAACATTGATTCCGCATTACGGTTGATCGATACTGAAATAAGTAACTTCAGTACTGAATTAAAATGCAAGCTCGCTGTAGCGCTGTCGGCTCAGAGGGAGGGGGGAGTGTGTGGGCGGGGCCACAGAGCATGCGCCAGGAGACGCTCAGGTTTGCTTACTGATAGACTGATTTAGCGGGATTAAGAGTGTGCATGTGTGAAGCTGATCTTTCTGCCTGAAGAAGTAGGTAATTTTGTATTACTAATATAATGCACAGCAGCACTTAGTTGGGACAGAGACATGCTAATTCCGCTGATGTAAACGTATCGTTCCACACTGCACAGTACAGCAATGTGGGACAATTTACTTAACAACACCCCCTCCTCCTCTAACCCTTTCCCCCCACCCCCACCCTGCCAAAGGCATTTATGCAGTTCTTTCTGCCACATCTTCACAGCCTGGGTGGATGTATTGATTCTCAGTAGACCCACTGGTTATCTGAATGCTGACGTTTATCAGGCTGAGCCTGAAGACCTTCAGTGGAGGTTCTGGAGGCAAACTGACTCACTGGCACTTCCCACTCACACCGAATGAGATGATGGACCACGGTGGGGCTCAGTATGGCCCAATCAATGTTATTGGTGTCATTGGTACGTTTATGCAAAGCTGTCTACGAGACCGTGAGAGAAAAGACCTGTGCAGGAAGCCTGCATCGATAGAATGTGGAGGGGGTAGATACTTGTGGCTCACAGCGTTACCCTTAAGCAGGCAGGACTGAAGCTTGCTGGTGCTGGTGGTGCTGGTGGTGGTGGTGGTGGTGGGGGAGTTCAGTAGCCTGGTGGATGAAGCTTCTGTGGAGTGAACACAAACAATAAAGATATCTCCCCTTAGCCATGTAAGGGGCCCTGTTAACACATGGGGCTCTGCGTTGGGGGATGTGAGGAGGATAATAATACAGCAGTACTGGCCTTGTTCTGTCTGTCTCTCTCTCTTTCTCTCTCTCTCTGTCTCTCTTATGTCAAGATGGCTTTATTGGCATGACTATACAAAATACAGTATTGCCAGAGTGTGTGGGTGTGTGTGTCTCTCTCTATCTCTGTCTGTCTCCCCAGCTGTTAAGCTCTGTGCAGCTGTATAAAATGCAGCTGTACTAACACATCCCCAACACGCCTCTGGTGGGAGTATGAAGTCCAGTGGACAGGACTGGAGTGGGGATCCTCGTTCCAGTATCAACACGCCCTCTAACGTGTCCCGTATACAACACGGCTTATTTGTAGTAATGCAGATGATGGAATTCAGACACAACATACAGTTTAGTGCAAAGAACATGGGCACTGTAAGCATGGGAGGTGTTTCCATGACCACCACACCGAGTATTATAAGTCGTCGTTATTATTGTTTGCTTCTGTGTGTGTGTGTGTATGTGTGTGTGTGTGTGTGTGTGTGTGTTTGTATAATCAGTAATAGTAAGGAGAGTGGCATGCTGACATGATGAGGTCAGGGTGGTTTCTATGGCTGGACAATATTATAGGATGCCCTGTCTGATAAGACCCAGACTACCCAAAGGCCGTGCTCACCTACGTACTCAGCTCAATGGTGTGTGGGGGTGTGTTAGGGTGTGAATGAGACAGAAAACAACTTAACCTTTTGTGATCTGGTGAAATACTAGAAGTCTGGTTGCAAGACACTATGTAAGAGAACAATGATGTTATTTTATTAACAGTTATATGGTGTCATGGCTTTGTTCTCGCTAGCTTATGTTGAGTTATTGATACCTCATGTTATAATGGCACAGATGTTATCGCTGGCTTTAATGAAGATGTTTAATAAATAATAGGAGTCAAAGAGCCAGCCGACATAATGCCTATTTGCCTGTACATCACAAAGGCAAAGGGTTAAACGTTCCACCCTGTCCTTTGGTTTGTCCCTGACAGTAATTGTTTGTAGACTTAGCCCTTACAATCGACTCATGAAATGGAGCCAGTGTTAACCTCCTTTGTGTTCCCGTGCCATCGTGTGATTGAGAGAGCACATGCGCCTGAAGCCGTTCCTTTCTACCCAGCATGCACTGCAGCGCCGCTGGACTCAGCTGCTCGGTCACCCTTCCCCACTTCATAATCATTACACACAGTCAGCCCCTTAATTCCCATTTCATAACAGCCACCGCCCACGAGAGGCGACCTGCTTCTGAGAACAATAACGGCCTCATCATTGCCGGCCACGCCCCCCTTTTAGCGTCCGGCCCCTCCCCAATGGTTTTGTGATGTCCTACAGGCCTCCCAGTGCTGTTAATGGACATGGATCTGCCCGGTGTGGTCCTATCAAAGTCAAGACCCATGCCTCACCATGCCTGATTGGTCCAGTTCTGTTTAGGAGGTGTAGCTAATTGTAAAGGTGGCTGAAGGGATTGATAGTGTCTCGCTGAGCACAAAATCATAAGCTTGGTGAAGACAGTGGCAGCTAAATCCAATATTTTATAGTAGGTGTAGCATAGCAGGTTTGACATGAAGACTTACATCTCTGTTGATATATTTCCCCATTGATGTAAGTGTGCTTTTATAGGATGGTGTCCCTATATACGTCATTAACAGAATGGAACTTTTATAGAAAGACGTCTTACACCATAACTTGCCTTTAAACCTGACAGAAATATTTCAGACCTCTCCAAAAACAGTTATGTTGTGTCAGAAAAGCCTTCAATCCAGACACATTTAGCCCTCTGTTTGTGTTGTTTTGTGGGACCACCCTCTGGGTGGGGTATGCGCTGGTGTCTGGAGTGCTTGGCCGGCCGGTGCGGCCGTGTGCTGAGCCTTCCCTCAGCAGGGCTGATGGATAAAGATGTGAAACGGACAGCATCCACACGCGAGGCCCTCCCTGTGCACTGGATTAGCGTGTGTGTGTGTGTGTTGTGTGTGTGTGTGAGAGAGCGAGAGAGTCACGGGACCATCTAAGCATGTATAAATACAAACGTTATTATATATTGGAAAAGTGTCTACGCTATTCCCTGGGTCCCTCAGAGCAGCTGGAGTGTTTGGTCCCTGGCACAACTCAGGAAAAGGGAAATCGCTAATGCTCTTAACATCAAACAATAAATCCTGTCCTTATTTGCCACCATGTTTAATTAAATATTTTGTGAAGAAAACCCAGCTGATTGATTGGCCCGGGCAATCGATCTGTCATTGATCGGCCTGCGTCGTGTGTGGGGTGGGGTGGGGTGGGGAGCACCTTGTTAAATGGCCGCACCACACGGCTGAGATAAATTAAGGCCTGACTAGCACACGCTCTGGACAAAATCAACTTTGCGAAACGCTGCGTGCGTTTGCTCAGTGGCAGGCCATGGAGCACCAGAGCTCTCTCCACACAGTTCACGTGATTTATCTGCATATTGGCTTTCTCATGGCTACTGATGAATGAGAAATTACTGAGTTATTTCTCCTGCTGCAGACCACAGGGAGATGTGATTAGATACAGCTTGGCCACCTCTGACCCCAGACTGCATTAACTGGGTTTTTCTTCAAACATCTCCGGAAAAGAGAGTGATATTAATATTCCTATTACAGAAAGTGAAGAAAAAATAGATGATTAAAATGCAATTAGTTTAGAAAAACCACACACAGTTATTACCATCATATGACTACATGGCCATTACCCACCTATGTGCTAATACCAGCGACTACACTAATTCTAAACTCATACAGCTGTCATGTTCAAGCCTCTGACTTCTCATTATATGAGACTTTATCTGCCGATGCTCAGTGTTCTTTAACTACATAATAAGCATTCATAGTGCTCTCTTTCATTGGGATGGGATCTGCTCTGATCCTGCTGATGACCATGCTGGTATTTTGTCAGTTTTTGAATGGAAGGTAATCATTTTTACACCATTTCTAAGAAATTCAAGTAAATGTCTAGAAGGCCTCTTTATGGCTTCATGGACTTCAGCCAGTGATGAAATTATATTATACAAATATAGAGATTTTGCATGTGAAGGAATGTATGGCTCTTCCACACTTCCTCACAAAAGAGAGGATGACAGAGAAGAGAGAAACAGAGAGGTGCTCAGTTTCCATAGTAGCTTTTCTTCTCTTGGGGAGAGACAGACAGGGAGAGACAGACAGGGAGAGAGAGCGTGTGGCTCACTGCATAGCTGTGGGGATTCAGATGGCTATCAGCCTGTTATCAGTCTCATCTCAGAGCTGCATTGATCTTCACTGTGAATCTAATCCTGACTATGAAGTTCAATAACAACTCCATTACCTGGGCTGCTCTGATTGGAGCGTTGTAATGCCAAGATTAGTAGCTGGCTGCCTGACCTGCCAACATTGATTTGTGCTGCAAAATCACTTGTTCCAGAAAAAGAGAGCGAGGGAGAGCGAGGGAGAGAAAGAGAAAAAATGTGTTGCCAAGGTAATTGAGCAGCTTTTATTTTCCTTCACTTCTCCCTCCACTCTTTCTCTCCTGCTTTCTTTTACCCGCGGCGTTAACTCACCCTCTCTTATTGATTAGGTGCCTGTTTATATCAGCTGTTAGCAAAGGTGCTCTTTCTCTTCCTCATTTATGTGCATGTGTGTGTGTGTGTTGTTTCAGTAGCGTATAAAAGCTCACTCCTCACTAGTCAGACTCAGTGCAGGCCAGCACCAGCACAACCAGGAATCGATAGGTCTCATTCTCTGTCTCTCTCTCTCTGTCTCTCTCTCTGTCTCTATCTCTTCCTCTGTCTTTTTCCCTCTTTCTTTCTCTCTCCCTCTTTCTTTCTTTCTCTCTCTCTCCTCCTCTATCCCTCCCTACCAATCTCGCTCTCCTGATCTCTTTTTCTATCCCTCTCTCTATCCCTTTCTCTCTCTCTCTCTCTCTCTCTCTACACCCCCTCCTCTGGCAGACCTAAAGAGCCCCTACTCAGCTCTCTGAGTCAATGGCTTCACAGCCTGTTACCCTTAAGTAATAGAAACATTGAGCCCATCCTGGAGGCAGAGACAGCTCATTTACTGCACTTTCTCTCTCTTTCCCCTCTTTTCCTCTCATTTTTTCCTTTTTCTCCATCTTTCTCTCCCTCTCTCTAGCACACCCTCTACTTTTCTGCCTGCTGTCTTCGTAACAGGCCCAGATAAGGCAGGTTAAATAAATGAAACAGACTGTTTTGCTCAGGCTGCTCAGTCAGGTGCTGAAAAGAATGAACCCATTTCCCCTAATGCAGACATGAGCGTTACACACACACACACACACATGCGCGCGCACACACACACACAGTCCAAACCCGCCCCCCCTGCCACCCGTCTCTAAGGTTACAGGTTAATGACATGCTCATTTCGCCCCGCCATTTGTTTTGTTTTCCTGCAAAGTTCTGATAAGTAGCTAACCAACGAACCTTGTAATTACAATCTTACAGAAACCCGCCCGATCTGTATATAAATCTCACCATCCAATTACAAGATGTAATAATTCTGCACTCAAGCTGGTAATGAGCTCTAATACTGGCGCATGTGATAATCCCCTCTGGATGCTGGCTTGATCAGATGTTGGCTTTGTAATTAGACTGGCAGAAAATCATTATTTCATGTTCAAATAGAAAATGAGGTTGGTGGGAAGTTAATTTCTCTACGCGCTGTGAAGCGTAGACAAGAATTTAATGATTTAATTACAGTTGTAAGCTCCTTGGATGAGACTTAAATTGAGCTGAGATTTTCAAACCCCCCCCCCCCCCCCATGCTCTTTTTTAAGGCACGCTGCCATTTGAAGAGCAGAGCACATCAAAGCTCTGACACGAGTTTAAAGCGATAGAGTAGACCGATGCTTTCGATATGGTGGAATTCCTTTTCTTGTTATCCAGTCAATTCTGCTTAAGTGAATTCCTGATTACTGTCTAATATATCTGAAAGTCTTTGAGGGACTAAACTTCATTATCAAGCACCCCCCCCCCCCCCCCCTCCCTTTTCTATTTTTGATCTGGATTTCCCCACCACCCCTTCTCCCACTCCCATAAAGGAAAATGAGTCATATTAATTTTCCACCATGTTATGTCTGACACCATTGTGGTGCGGCGTGCTGATCAAAAGGAGAGTAATATTCTTATTTTGCATGCCCTTTGTCCCCCTGTCGTCTTTAAGAGGCTACAGTGCGTCTGCTCATCCGCCTGCAGCAAACGCGCTCCGCAGTCCCACCTCTGCTAATAGTTACGCATATTGTACCATGCTGATGAAGCATTAGTGCACAATCAGATATTTTCGCCCCATTTCAGACACTTTCTGTCCTTCGCCCTGCGGTAGCATAATCATTTCCATGCAGGCTTTCCACTCCAGATATAGTTATTTAACCCAGCAGAAATAGCACTTTCACATAAAGACGACATTGACATCAGTTCCAATAACAACAACAGCGTATTATCAGCATAGTAAGAAATAAATGTCTGAATTATTATCCTTCGTTCTGGATAACAAGCTATGTATCCGGGTAGCAGTGTGGGTTAAGCGTGGTCTGACGCTGGTGTTGGGATGAAGACCACGTCCATGCTCCACCCATCACGCGGGCTACACTCCGCTGCAGTCTGTTGTGCAACATCTGCTAAGCACCCTGCAATCCCCTGCCCACGGCCCCGTCTCCTCCGGCACCTGTCACCTGTGCTGACGGCCTGATAAGGAAATCTCACAGTGGAGAGGACGCGTCGATCTGAGGAGCGTCACTCACTATGACTGATCCGCCAACAACCCCCCCCCACCCTTCCCAGCGCACACACCCATCTTTCCCGTTTATTTAGCATTTCAAAATCTCTTTCCTTCCTTTTGTCTCTCTTTCCATGGAGAGGCACACCGGACGCTGTCTTTTATAAGGCCTATCAGATGCCGAGATGGATGTGTGTGCTTATTGGACGGTAAAAGGCCACTCTTCAGGTGACACGCTTATCCAGCTCTGCCCATGAATATTTAGCAGATGGTAATGAGGGAGTTTTGCATTGTTGCATGAGAATGCTCAGGATCCCAGGAGGAGCAGGAGAGGAGTGTGTGGACAGGGGGAGGCGACCAGGTGTGGCGAGAGTATGTGTCATGTGCGTGTCAGGTTTGGGGGGGGGGGGATTGCACACGCCTGTATGTCCATGGCAGTGGGGTTGGTTGGTAACCACCTCCCAAACACACACACGCTCACACTTACTTTACCACTGTGTCTTCTCCAGTTCCTTGGATGAAGTAGAACTCATTGTGGCATTGCTAAATCTATCCATCCACCTTTATACAAGGCTGTCATTCCTTAGTGAGCAACAATATATCATACCATGCAGGAGAGACAGATGCTAAATGGCTTATTTGCATGGACTGAAATGACTTCTTTCATTATTTATGATCTTCTATCAAAGAATACTTAGTTAATTTAATGTTTGGATCACTGTGACTTGATGGTTGCCATTCGTTGTCTGGTAACTTTAGGCTTCTCAGGACCACCCAGTATCATGAGGAAACTCGTCATGTTCATACAGGCGATATACTTGACCACCTCTAAAGTTATTTGGATGGTGTAGAAAACTTCCAAAAGTGCAAAGTAAGTCCAGGTGAATTCACCATGAGCTGCTGTACAGAAAAGTATTTTCGAGTCCATTGGATTTTCACAGGCATTTAATTTCTGATTTGGGAGACCCCGTCACCCTGTCCAGTCCTCAACAGGGCCCATGTGTCTGGACTGAGCCCCACATCAATGTGATTTGTGTGCCAGGCCGCCATATTAATAAAGGGAACCCCAAGCAGACAGTCTGATGGCTGCTGGGACATCTGTTAGCACAGAGTCCTATTCTGAGAGCAGAGCTCAGTTTTGGCACCGCCATCCCCAAACCCAGATGGAGACCATGATCGCATGGCAGGGCACAGACTACTGCGATAGAGGGAGGGAGGGAGAGAGAGAGAGAGAGAGAGAGAGAGAGAGAGAGAGAGAGAGAGAGAGAGAAGAACAGAGAGAGAGAGGGAGAGAGGATAGAGAGAGAAGAACAGAGAGAGAGAGGGAGAGAGGATAGAGAGAGAGATGGAGAGAGGAGAGAGTGGAGAGAGAGATGGAGAGAGGAGAGAGAGAGGAGAGAGAAAGAAACAGAAGAACAGAGAGAGAGATGGAGAGAGGATAGAGAGAGATGGAGAGAAAGTAGGAGAGAGAGAAGGAGAGAGAGGGAGACAGAGAGGGGGAGGGAGGGGCAGAGAGACAGGGAGGAGTTCTAAATCAGCCTGCAATCCAAAGGCCCCCTATAAATCGTTTGAATGGCTTCAGTGGAGGGCTGAAGAGCACACCTGCAAAGACTTATGTAAGCCTTATTAACACATAAATATCAGAGAGCAGCTCCGGCCACAGCTCCTCATGACAGGAATAAATCTCACAGTGCACTTGGTGAAGAGGGATAGCGAGACCAGGAGGTGTGTGTGTGTGTGTGTGTGTGTGTGTGTGTGTGTGTGTGTGTGTGTGTGCATGGTTGTGTGAATACATGAAAGAAAACATGAATCAATGGGTGGTTTAGTGAGCCAAACTAATGATATAAATGTATGGCCATGCAGTAGTGTAGTTTAACAGACAGACATGATGACTTCATGATTGTGATGATAACTTGAGTTCTTCATTTATGCGAGCAGAGCAGATACTGGTGGGCAATTTATCAGCTTCAAGGCTTTGGGGAACCAGCTCTTCTAAAGGACTGAGTGACGACCATAGAAAAACTAAGAGAAGCAGTCTGTAGATCTTCTGAATACAACTACAGTGCACAGTTGGGTTGAAGCAATCACTACATTTTTGTCTTGTACAATGTCTGTGTGTTTTAGTGGTCTGATGAACATGTAACACACACACACACACACACACACACACGCACACACACACACACACACACACACAGGATAATACGCCCCATCACATTTCGATCTTATCTCCAGCCCCTATCCATCCCTCTCACCCACAGAAATGGCCAGGGAGAATCCTCACTCTCCTCTTAACATTGCCACTCTCTACCCACTCCAGCACCTCAATTATCCCCTTAATTCAGGTTAAGAGAAAGAATGGGCATCCCCACGGTAACACCCGCCTACTGGCGACGGACCGCCCTTCCTCCCCGCCGGCCATGCAGACGCGGACGATCGTGGCACCCCCCGAACACCTGCGCGTCTGTCGCCCCGGCCGGCCGCTCAAATGAGCTCAATTAATGACAATCACCCAGCAGGTGTCAGAACACAGACAGTAATGGATAGGCCACGTCGGGCCGGGCCACAGAGCATGCCTGCGCAGTAAATATGTACTGATTACAGTGCGCTGGAGGGGAGAGTGGGCCAGGGCCCAGACCACAGGGTAATCCGTTTGGGTTTAGCTGGACTCCATGCACTTACACAAGCTCAAAAAACCTGGATGGATGCACTGGAATCCTCTCCAGCCAGAGGCCTATAGAGGGAGGGTGTGGAGCGAAACCAGAGACCCGGGGAGGAGAGAGAGACATAGAGAGAGACAGGCACCAAAATAGTGAGAGTGAGAAAGAAAGAGACAGACAGAGAGACAGACAGAAAGAGGAGGAGGCAGGAGATAGAGAGGAGGACAGAAGGATCTTCAATGTCAGTGAATTACTGCAGTAAATTTTACTGTAAAGTTACTCCTGATATTGAGTATTCCTTAGAGAATTAGCAATATTTAATATTAGACAAATCATTCATCATGAATCAGTTGGAGTGTTGCTAAAATGACTTCACATGTGAATGATATACAATAGTTTTACTTCCACCTGTCAAATATGAGCTGGTTCTCAACCTTGCATCTCCTCACACTATCATGTCCATCCACACGTCTCTGCTAAACAGAATCCAGGAAACTTTGGCAAAGTTGTTTGTTCTCCAATGAAAAGCAAAAAGAAAGATCTGGAAGACCTGTGTCCTTTTAATGCACTGTAATGTAGAAAGTGTACAAAGGTCAAAAATGAGCTAGCTAGCATTTAAGTGTACATTCTGCAAATTTTTGTATGTCCGTGAATGTCCACAAGTTTGTTAACTTTATTGTCCTCCTGACAGATATACATACATACACACACACACACACACACACACACACACACACACACACACACACACACGTGTGTGTGTGTGTGTGTGTTTCAGAGTTGGTGATATTTCCCTTTCTCTAACTCTCTCTAAACCTCAACCTCAACCTCCCCTCCTGTGGGTTTCCTGCATTAGCATAAATGCATTAAAATGTGAATAGGAATTAATTTGCCCCCCCTCCTTGGAATTAATGGAAGTTTGCTCTTCTTTCCCTCTCCGACAGATCTCCCTCGCTCTCACAGTCCATAAATATTAATATTAATAACCGCCGACGCACAGAAGGGCCAGCGCCTGGGTGAAGCCGTATACAGAACGATATTTGAGATCGCAAGCCGTCTCGCGCAGGGAGTGCACGCCAACGAGTGCCTCTGCTGCACCACGCCGATCTTTAAGAATCCAATCTTCACACGGCGCAGGAAGTCATTTTCGAAGGGAGCGTAGTAGCGTCCTGCCCGAATGGAGGATGTCGGAGCCTATTTTAGATTCAGGACTGAAACTGGTTCTCACTCCGGATTGGATCTGGTTCAGTTCGCACCAGTGTAACTCCATTATAAGAGACGGCAGATAATCACATAGATAAGTGATGATCATCGGCACTGGTACACAGCCATTCACAGTGTTTCATCAGGCGATGAGATCAACAGTATTGTGAAGCTTACTGGAGATTTGACTTTGATGCTCACTGCTTTCTCTCCCTCTCTCTCTTTCTCTCCCTCTCTCTTTCTCTCTCTCTCTCCTTCCCTCTCTCTCGTTTGATCATAGTTTTGAGAGCAGCGTGTCTTCTCATGCACTGCCACATGCATGGGTGTCTTTTTGAGCCCCATTCATATTTATCACATTTTGTTGTGAAAGGCTCCAGTGTCGGTGGACTCACTGTTCTGGTGAGTGCACACCTTTGACCACACTCTTGTCTGTCTGTTGCATCACTTGTTTGGACTTCACATTTTTGGAGTTTAAAGTTGTGATGGAGAGACAAGAGAGAGAGAGAGAAAGAAAGAGAGAGAGAGGAAAGAGGAAGAGACAGAAAGCGAGCGATGAGGAGGCCTACAGAAGCTGGTATCATGGAGTGTTTGCACCTACCTGGGAAAAAACAGAGAGATCATTCTGACCAAGGTCACCTGCTGCTCTACACACTTGAACATCAAAGCCCTTCTCCAATGTAAGCTTTGCAGGACACTTCACTCCTTCCGTCAACACATACACACACGCGCGCACGTGCACGCACACACACACATGCACACACACACCTTTAATCTTTAATCTCTGGCCTGCAATCTCTCCTCGCCTTGCATTCAGTCGATAAGCCCTTGCTTTGTAGTCTGATGGAAGGATGGTGAAGAGAAGGCACATGATGTAAAGATTCAGCTGAAGAGGGGAAACATATTTGTTTAGTTCAGACTCAAACTAGATTAACCCAGAAAATCCACACACCTTGAGACAGCTTTGCACACATGTATGTTTTGGTGTGTGTGTTTCTGAGATCACACATGTTTCTTTAGTTTTTTTTTTCCATTAGCATAAGCAAGATATCAAAGGTGCATGCTTATATTCTTTAAAAAGAAATCATAGTCATAATAACTATACAACTTAACTTTAGCTCACAAACTGCTACAGACAAGGCTAGTGTAGATGGCACTATAAATCCTCACTTCGTAGCCCCCTTCATGTTTGAAATGTCTTGTTTTGAGGGGTTGTGCTAGCTGCTTGTAGCGTGGTCACAGATTATCATTTCCGGGTCATGTTGATTCCAGGGGTCACGCTGTTACCCTGGTCCACTTTGGTCGGGCTGGCCGGCTATACCTGCTCCCCGCTCATCCTCACCCTCGAAGTCGTCTCTCTCCTCTCCTTTATCCCTCCGCTGCCGAGAGTGCCATAAACGCCAGTAATTGCAGCATTAAACCTGAGTTTATTATTTCTCTGCCGATGCAGGTGTGGGGATGATATGAGGTCCAGGTTGAATTTACATACAAATTGAAGGCTTTTTTATTAATCAGACGGGCAGCAGGAATCAAACAGCGCCACTCCATCAGCCCCTTAAATACATTTGGTGACATTTTTACCCGGCATTAGCATGATAGGGCAAGCGGAGGATAATGTCCCAATGATTGCTTTTCCATTGAAAGCACAAACGGTTTCATTTTTCCTGTCATCTCAAATAAGTGTTAAAGAGGGTTTGGGAGGCTATTGTGGGGCGCGCCGTATGCCGGAGACTGGGGGCCGCTGATGGCCATATTAAATAACCATTAGCGCTGCCGTTTAGATCATGGCGCCCGTTGTGCCTCCGCTCAAATCTACCCTGTGATTCCGGGAAATGAAGGCAAGCTGTGCCCAGCGCTCATAAAACAAGCGGGCCCCCTCTCCATTTTTCCTCAAACAAAATGCATTACAACGGTAATTTTGTGACTGTTAAGATAACTAGCGTTAACAAGCACTTAATTAAAATGTACAATAAATAGCCGTCTGCGGCCTTATCGGAGGAGCAGAAGCGCGAAGGGAGGGAGCGCGAGAGGCTCGAGAGCTCGCGCCGGCTGCTCCCGAGCTCGTTTGCAGATTAATTGCTTTTCTGTCTGGCAAAAGCTGCCTCTACTGTCGCCAGATCCTAAATAACCAGATAGGGACTTTATCAATCAAGCTCTCTCTCTCTCTCTCTCTCTCTCTCTCTCTCCAGACCAATCTCTCTTTCTCTCTCTCTCTCTCTCTCTCTCCAGACCAATCTCTCTCTTTCTCTCTCTCTCTCCAGACCAATCTCTCTCTTTCTCTCTCTCTCTCTCTCCCCTCTCTCTCTCTCTCTCTCTCTCTCTCTCTCTCTCCCCCTCTCTCTCTCCAGACCAATCTCTCTCTCTCTCTCTCTCTCTCTCTTCAGACCAAACTGATTGAGCTGGCTTCTTCCACAACCCCTTTATTATCATAATAAAATGCTCACGCATGGTGTGTGTCCAGTCATGTATGTGTGTTGCTAATTATTGCGCATTTTCTAGAAATAGCATTGCACTGTGCCGTTTGTAAGCGTTCGT
This sequence comes from Brachyhypopomus gauderio, assembly GCF_052324685.1. NCBI lineage: Eukaryota > Metazoa > Chordata > Actinopteri > Gymnotiformes > Hypopomidae > Brachyhypopomus > Brachyhypopomus gauderio. The sequence goes on along the minus strand of NW_027506929.1, from coordinate 529,385 downwards.
ACTGCCACGTGTATGTTTAACATAGAGTGTTTTTTTATATATACATTTTTTACGACGGCGATGAAGGCACTAGTCTGGATGTATTTAAGCGTTTATATGTAGGCATAATAATGTGTGGCGGTCTTGCACGCATGAACACGTGCGGTACACCGTAACTTAAAATACTCTTATTTATTTTAGAACACAGGTCATATGTGCATTTATGTGTGTACTGGGGCCACGAAATCAAATGTTAGGTGAATTGCGAATAGCGCTGTATTTAGAACCAGCCGGTGTACCTCTAGCGTAGAGCAGGTTGTGTGTTGCGCAGGTTCACAGAGACGTGAGGCCAATATTTAGATGATAAATGTTAACTACAGTTGTTCTCGAGGGATCACGTTACGGCTCAAGCATGTGACTGGCGCGCATACCAAATCTACTTTATGGACCCGAGCTCAGAGAGAAAGAGAGAGAGACCTGTGGACTATTTGTTTTTAAAGGGAGGAAAAGAAAACACTTAAAAGCAAACTTCCCTCGTCCCACCTCCGCGCTTTATTACGCTTGTCTGTGTCCCGCCTTTAACCCGGCAATGATAAATCTCAGCGCATAGCCTGCACATGTGAATGGACCCCATACGCGTTTGAACGTGTGTATTTTTATGAGTGTTGGACTGACTAACTGAGTGACCCTCACAAGGGTTTACCCAAACTTGCCTGTGTGTGTGTGTGTGTAACCCCAAAGTTGTTTGCATAAGTGTGTGGGTGTTTTTCTTTGTGTTTCTAGCAGGCAGACACGTTTTTACAAACACATGGGTCTGTGATACATCCTGTTTCTAACTTTGTTTCTTTGAACGCACTCGCATTGTTTCTGTAATTATACATTTACATTCAAACCCATGCAGTGTGACGCGAGAAGACAGCACCGTCAAACATACGCCGGCCATACTGCGGGTTTCCTCTCCGCCACTTCCTGGTTAGCGCGCTGGAAGCTCGGCTTATTGGGCTTGACTGGGGTGGATAAACATTGATTTGCCAGGTTGCTTTATGCAAACATGAGCCTGCACCGCCTTCCTAATGCTGCGTGACAGGCCAGCAGTGTCGGGTGTCTCTGTGTACTTATGCTGGACCACTGAAGGGTATTGCCCATATGTCATAGCCAGAAAAACTTAAGTGACACTATAACCTGAGACATCCAGGAAGCCCCTGGGGGACCCCCACCCAACCCCACCCCTCCCGCCGTTCCCCCTCTCAGCCGGGAAGTGGGCTATGCGATAGGGACAGAGACTCTGGTAAAGGCCCCAACAGGCATGGTGGTGTGGGGTTTGGCCCAGCTGAGAGGTCCCCGGTGTGGGGAGATCAGAGAGGGTAGATGGGAAGAAGAAGGCTCTGGTGCTGCTGGTACTGCAGTGGTTATCAGATCCAGTTTAACTGGAGTGATTTATAAAGTGCCTGGATGATAAATGCTATTGTAAGAGAGTGTGGTGTGGGAGGAAGAATGGATGCTGTCGAGAGAGAGAGAGAGAGAGGGAGAGAGAGAGAGAGAGAGAGAGAGAGAGAGAGTGAGAGAGAGAGAGAGAGAGAGTGAGAGAGCTCATTGCTGTGTTAGTGCTGATCAGTGGGAGCTGGCGTCCTGCATGGTGCCTGTTGTAAATCAGCTAATCGAGGACCCCTCTTCCATATGTACTCACACTTAAACACACACTGCCACTGTGTCCACTGAAGCTCTAAAGCCAGTTCTGCAGGGCGGATATAAAGGGTGAGACAGAATGACAGTAGCTCGCAGCAAAAGCAGCAGCTCAAATGCAGGGGAACATACCGCTTTGACAAAACACAATTCAAAAAATGTGAGCCTAGCTAACGATGTAAAGAGCACCTAACCCCTAACGACCCCTGTCACACTGACAGAGGATTGGTGTGGAAACCACCGCACCACTCTGCAAACCAAAACATTAGAGCATGATTTATGAATTTAAGAAGCAGTCCTTCGAAGAGTGCAGCACAGAGCAAAGGCAGTGGACGTAGCTGAGACACTCAGGAGGGGACGTAGAGGTCAGTCCAGTCTCTCCCACTGCAAACAGGAAAGGGACATGTCTCCAAACCTCCTCCGTCTTGGAGTAAACCAATTAGCACCACTGTATTAACTTTGTTTGTACGTTGTGTGACCATTCAGACTGTCCCTTCTGGACTCCGCTGGCAAATACAGATGTTGGTGCTGACCTCACACACTGCCTCGCTGAGAACAGCTACAAACATGACAGTGTTCCTCACACAGAGTGGTAAGAGATCCACCTGCCGACCTACACTTTGAAAAACTCTAGGCCAGTCTAGACTGGTGCATGCACAAACCAGCTCACTTTAGTTTGTGTGTGTGTGTGTGTGTGTGATTTGTGCACTCATGCTCCGGGATAAATCCCCTCAGCATGACACCAACAGTAATTCAACAGAGGGTATATTTTCCATAAATAATTTGCTCTCTATTGATTCTCAATCTGGGAGACAGAAGTATGTGGGAGGCGGAGCCCCGGGAGAATGTGGCGTCTGCTTGGTGTGTGCCCAACGTCTGGACAAGAGGGATGCGTCCTGGGATGGCACGCCTCACTGTGTTTATTTACGGCTCCTGGTGAGGAGTCTCCTCGGGTCTGCACATGGGAGACACCCTGGAGAAAAGGACTCGCCGCTGTATGCACACTCTTTATTAGTTTGTTTGTTTGTTTGGCATTAATCTGTGGCGGTTCAGGAATATAAAAATAAACAGAATCCAAGTGAATTCAAATGTCTGTGAGAATGTGTTTCAGGCGTTCGACAGCTACAGGTTTGGTATATATAACCACGGACTGCTCCAGATTAAGCTTCCTTTTCATTTGATTAGGTGCTTTTTTAAAAAATTGGATTTCATATGTATGAAATCCTAAGAAAGGCACGGATTACTAAATCCAGTTTTAGCTGTAACTGTTCACAAGTTTTAATGTGGCTTGAGTGAGTTCTAATGCGTTTACGGGTGTGACAGTGTCATGCCTGGCCTGGCGCTGGAGAGAGGGCCAGTGTCATCATTTCAAAAGCTGAATTTCATACAACTAAACACAGAATAAATATTTGAATGACCACACTAATAATAATCAGGGAGATATGTTTGTTGATTTATTTTAATTGTTATTTATTTAATTGAAAATGCAGTATGATAACTGGCAGCTACGCCTGAGTTGACTGCCTTAAAAAAATAGATATGTGTTATGTTTATTGTTTGTGTGTGTGTGTGTGTGTGTGTGTGTGTGTGATCAAGTGGAAAATTGACAATAATGTTAAAAGCTGCACTGTTCATCTCCTCCAACACACCCCTCTCCGCCTCTCACACACACACACCAGTGTCTTTTCTCTTTCTGTGATACTTCTACGGTTGTTTTAAATAACATGTTCAGCTATCAAACGTAGAGCTGGAAGCTCACCAGTGTTGCAGACGCAATCACACTCTCTCCTTTTCTGCCCATCGGTGACAAGTGACTGACATCTGTGGAGGTATATGCTTATGAGCATGTGTGTGTGTGTGTGTATGTGTGTGTGTTGTCGTGTGCCTGTGTGTACGTGCCGGAGTGTATGCAACACTTAGTGTCGAGAGCCTAAAGCGGAGATGTGTGTCATGCTGTCACGCAGTGAAAGCTGTTCATTTTAAGGTCTCCGTCACTCCAGTAACCAGATACTCACTCCTCCAGTTCTGACCCGTTTACCGTGTATGGGTGGTGTGTGCTTTCCCCGCATGGCGAGAGAGATGCCATACAAACTTTCTTCCATGCAACCACAGACCTCGGCAGACGTACACCCATATATAAACACAACAGTTAGTAAGAACTGCAGTTTGACCCACAAATTCAATCTCATACACACTGCCAGTTTCCTCACACTGCGATATGACGCACTTCAGACTGACGCACTTCTGCGCTCACTCCAGCCCCCCCACACACACACCCTTAAACATTCCCACAATCCACTGTGGCCAGCAGAGCTCTTTTAGGACTGGGACGGTGCGCTTGGCGTCACCCTGTTCATTTACACGGACCTTCCTGAAATCTCCCACCATCCCCTGGGTGATATTCAACTACATGTAACACAGTCCAGCCAATTTGCTGTCTAATTCTGGTTAAATGGCTGTCAGGGCTGGGCTATCCGTGGCCAGGCAGGGATCACGTGGCTCTCTTTCTGTGGCCTTGTCTGCTGTTGTAATCAGCCTTCCATGTGATGTGCTGACACTTCAAGTGTCCATTAAGCTAGTGTGTACCAATGCAGCATCATATGGTTCAATGAGTGTATGTGTGTGTGTGTGTGTGTGTGTGTGTGTGTGTGTGTGTGTGTGTGTGTGTGTGTGTGTGTGTGTGTGTGTGTTCTGACATTCAAATCTTTGGTATGCTTATAGTGTATCCTTTATGCAATCTGATCAGTGATACTTCAATTGGTTTATCCTGTAATCTAATAATGATAGCTACCCATTTTAATTTCAGCTTCATGCATATAGCATATCAGCTGTTAGCGTTCCGGTCGAAAATATGGCACCTGTTCCACCAGCCTTTCTGCAGTCTTATCAAGCTCTGTGATCTTTCTTCCACTCTTACTCCCAATCATCATTCTCTGTAGTCATCCTGTCAGCTCCGAGCAGTCAGCGCTGGGAGCCCTGCCAAAACGACATTTAGGCCTCATTATGATACAGGCATGTTATTATTCATAACTGCTAGATGCATTTTTCTTCAAATGCTTCAGATTTTTCTTTACATTATTTAGTGAGTGAGTTTGTGTGTGTTTTATCTGTGTTTGTAAAAGGCTGGTAACTCAGAGATTTTTTAGCTATGTGAACCTAAAATTAAAGAGAGGAGAGGAGAGGAGAGGAGGGGAGGGGAGGGGAGGGGAGGAGAGGAGAGGAGGGGAGGGGAGGAGTTTGTACTCAGACATTTAACAGAAGTAAAACCAGTGACCTTGCATTATTTATAGTTAGTATTGGCAGTGACTGCAGCTCCCATTGTGTGTGTATAAAGAGGATAGCAAATGGCAGGAAGCTTCAGAGGTAGACTGTATGTGTGTGTGTGTGTGTGTGTGTGTGTGTGTGTGTGTGTGTGTGTGTGTGTGTGTGTGTGTGTGTGTGTGTGTGTGTGTGTGTGTGTGTGTGTGTGTGTGTGTGTGTGTGTGTGTGTGTGTGTGTGTGTGTGTGTGTGTGTGTGTGTGTGTGTGTGTGTGTGTGTGTGTGTGTGTGTGTGTGTGTGTGTGTGTGTGTGTGTGTGTGTCCTGAATTTTGCTAAGCAAAACAGTAAACTAAACAAGGGAAAAGGCTAAAGGAGTGAATGTATTTCCAGTAAGTAGAACTCTTTGGAAGCGGTGCAAACACACAAACAAACACACACACACACACACACACACACACACACACACACACACACACACACACACACACACACACACACACACACACACACACACACCCAGTATAGTGGGGTGTGCGCCTGTTAAGGTGTTAATGGTGTGACTGGGCTGAGAGAAGGAGAGACCCAACAAGGTCAATCATTATTTCCTGAGAGAGAAAACTGAGGGAGGACAGGACACATCAGCGTGATGGAAACGCCCTGCAGGACTACAGTCAGACACCCTGGAAACACACCATCACAGACAGGACACATCAGCGTGATGGAAACGCCCTGCAGGACTACAGTCAGACACCCTGGAAACACACCACCACAGACAGGACACATCAGCGTGATGGAAACACCCTGCAGGACTACAGTCAGACACCCTGGAAACACACCATCACAGACAGGACACATCAGCGTGATGAAAACACCCTGCAGGACTACAGTCAGACATCCTGGAAACACACCACCACAGACAGGACACATCAGCGTGATGGAAACACCCTGCAGGACTACAGTCAGACACCCTGGAAACACACCATCACAGACAGGACACATCAGTGAGATGAAAACACCCTGCAGGACTACAGTCAGACACCCTGGAAACACACCATCACAGACAGGACACATCAGCGTGATGGAAACACCCTGCAGGACTACAGTCAGACACCCTGGAAACACACCATCACAGACAGGACACATCAGTGAGATGAAAACACCCTGCAGGACTACAGTCAGACACCCTGGAAACACACCATCACAGACAGGACACATCAGCATGATGAAAACTCCCTGCAGGGTTACAGTCAGACACCCTGGAAACACACCACCACAGGCAGGACAGAGTTGAACGGTGGACACTCAGCAGGCTGTAGCCACGGCGTCCTGGGTGCCCAGTCTTCAGGAGTGCCATGTCCATCAGTGCGGTGTGCAGGCCCAGGGAGACACACATACTCCAATTCACAAGGAAAACTCATGCTGTAAATGTGCAGAGAATCACATGGGTCATGAAATAATGTCTGAGATCAGCTGGAGGGAAAATGACTAACGCTAATAAAACTCCCATCTTTTATGATGAAGTCCCCACAGCATATTTACCCATTAGCCAGATGCATGAATACAGCATAAAAAGCTCCAACCTTACCTAATGTATACCTGCTGAAGAGGTATAAGGGAGGGGAGGAGCTAACATTAATCATGCCCCATAGCATTTTTCAAAATAAGAGTTCTACAAAATTACACAGATTTCCTTGTGCAACACTGTGCCTGGAGCAAGACTTTAAAAGGTATGAGGGGTGACTGGCTGAGAAGACACTAATGAATCACCACACCCTCCTGTGTGTGCCTGGCTTCCCCCTCCTGTATGCGAGCGTGTACCTGTGCTTACATGAAGGACAATTACAAGCGTCTCTTTCAGATGCCCTCATGTCTTTGAGACATGTAGCAGTGATTGTGCTGGTCAATGTAACTGCCTAACAGAGATAGGGCCCATTGTTGCAGATGAACAGTGTGGTTTAGTGAAAGCTAGATTAAAGCATCCGTGTTTGCTGATATGAGGGGCTGTCAGTTCAAGCAGTCATTACATGTGACGGCAGTACAAAAGCTTACACTCGTTCACCCTGTCATTAACTAGGTCTGAGAGACCAGTTCTCCTACCCACACCCCCCTCTCCTTCACTCTCTGTTCTGTGAGTTTTACACGCATACCAATTGTCAAGGTGGTTAGTGAGAAACATTTTTTAAAATGCTACTCCATCAGAAGTAATTTATTATTTTTATTGATTTATTTATGAATTTTATGAATGTTTGCTGTCTTGTGCTTTTATTTAGATAATCTTTACAAACATTTAAAAGTATATTATCATGTTTCCCATGTTCTCTGGTAGGAGGGAGTCAGTCAGGGACATTTTTCCCTCACCAGTCACCCCAGTCACCACTGGTCTCACTGCCTCAGTCCCATTACAAATGGCCCTCCATCAGTGGCAGATGAGAAGACGTTGGTTTAATGTGGCAGCATTCATTAAGATGAAGGGGATCAGAAGATCTGTAATAAAATAAAATAAAATAGAAATAATAATTTAAAAACCCTCTGGTAATGTTTGATTTAGTGTAAATGCACTTGTGCTACACTTTGTGCTTTTGTTACTGATAAATTAAATAACTACATTTAATTTAACTGCATTTAATGTTTAAAACAGCACTACTGATTAAAACTGATTTTTAGATTGCACTGATCAATACAAAAATCCAGGACAAGCAGAAATTAATTTTTAAAAGGCTTTCATTTGTGGGTAGAGAAGAGGCGCTTCTGGAGTGAGGGCTCGCGTGAATACGTGATCTTCTCTGCCTGTGTGTTCTCATAGAAAGTGGGGTTATAATTGTGATTGGTCACAGCAGACAGATGCTGAAAGTTAGACTTATTATTAATAACGTCTGAATCCACTGTGGTTTGCAAAGCTTTTCAGTTGTTCATAAATCTCGAGGGTTACAACATCTCAGTGGCTTCAAAGGTTTTAATTTTCAGTGATGTGTCCTGAAAAACATATTTAAATGAGGAGACATCTGTTTAGATGTAAACATGATGAAAAATGTGAAGAATTAAAAATAGAGCAGTCCCCTAGTTATATATGTCATGTTTGTGTGGAAGCAAAAAAGAATGATAATGGGTCAGAGTGTGTCATTAATTACCATGTTGTAAATATCATAATAAAATTTGTTTGTTTGTTGTTTGTTTTTTAGCTTAGAGGTACCTCAGATATCCAAGAAAATCACTGCTAGAAATTCTATAGGGATTTTCAATCAAATTTGAATCAGGCAAACTGTTATCCTGTTGTTGAACTGTAGCTCTGTAAGCCTTTCTGTCATTGGGAGTCTGGTGGGAGTGTAGTAGGAGTTTGGTGGGAGTGTAGTGGGAGTCTGATGGGAATCTGGTGGGAGTGTAGTGGGAGTCTGGTGGGAGTATAGTAGGAGTCTTGTGAGAGCGTAGTGGGAGTATGATGGGAGTCGGGTGGGATTGTAGTGGGAGTCGGGTGGGAGTGTAGTGGGAGTCTGGTGGAAGTATATTAGGAGTCTTGTGAGAGTGTAGTGGGAGTGTAGTTGGAGTCTGGTGGGAGTGTAGCGGGAGTCTGGTGGGAGTATAGTAGGAGTCTTGTGAGAGTGTAGTGGGAGTGAAGTGGGAGTCTGGTGGGAGTGTAGTAGGAGTCTGGTGGGAGTGTAATGGGAGTCTGGTGGGAGTATAGTAGGAGTCTTGTGAGAGTGTAGTGGGAGTGCAGTGGGAGTCTGGTGGGAGTATAGTAGGAGTCTGAGGTGTGGAGCACCTGGGAATCACCACTCCTCTCATCAGCTGTGCAACGACAGAGAATAAGAGAGTCAGAGTGTGTGTTGAGAGAAAGAGAGAGAGGAGAGGGGGAGGGAGAGAGAGGGAGGAAGAGAGAAGGAGGGAGGGAGAGAGGGAGTGAGAGAGGGAGGGAGAGATTTGGCTTGGCGTAATTGTTAGTGATTATGGTCTTTAAGCTGTCAAACCCTCATCTCTCCCTGGATACCCTTCCCTCACATCGACAACTGAGAATGAAATTCTTTCACGCTTCTCAGAGTCAAGAAAAGCCCTAATTCTTATAAAAGAGAGAGAGATAGAAGGACAGAGAAAGAAGGAAAAGAGAGACATCGAGAGGGAAGGAGAGAGTCAAAAAAACAGAAAAATCCCCCCCAAGATATTTCCATCCAGGGAGTATGAAATATTAAACATGTTCATTATATCCTCGATTTGCCGTTATTTTGCGGGCTGCGCTCACCGCTGCTCACGCCGCCATCTTGCTGCCAGAGCTCTGGAGGCCCTTTATTATTTAAATCCATGCAGAAGGCCGCGACTCGTCCAATCGGCTCGGCTCATCTGCCAAGCGGCCGGTCTCTGATTGGCAGGCTGATATACACGCAGGGTGAGGATACGGGTGACAAAAGGAGAGCACCCCCTCCCCACAGCCTACACCCGACCCCCCCACCTGCCGCCCGCCTCGCCCCAATCGGGATTTATTGGGGTCATTGGCTAGGAGGGGGGGGGGAGAGGGGAGGGGAGGGGGGACAGTGTGGTGGGGGTTTGATGCACAGTAAAAGTAGCTTTGGTAATTGGAAGTGGCGGTAGACTGTGTCTGGGCCTGTATGTGCCTGTCAGTGCGGCGGTGTGAATTTATTTGACGTGTTTTTGTCAGGATAAAAGTTTAATGTGCCGGGCGTGACAAATCGCATGCAAATGTTGTTTTGATCCCTGGCAGATGAGATGACCTCTGAGCACTCCCACGGGAAATCAAGCCTTTAAAATCATTTGATGGCTGAATCCTGCGCACTGAACAATGCTGGGTGTTGTGTGTGCATGTGTGTGTGTGTGTGTGTGTGTGTGTGTGTGTGTGTGTGTGTGTGTGTGTCTGCGAGAGCCCGTGCACACTGCCAGACACGGCGTGTCATGTTGTTGATTTAGCAGAGGGCACTGCCATTGAGTGCCAGTGCGTGTTTGTGCGTTTTTCGATCGCAGATGATTGTTTGCGATTGTCCGTCTGAGAATCTCCTGTCACCATTCACCCATCCTGCACTTACATGCTAGAGTATTCACCATCACCACACTCCACACACACACACACACACACACACACACACACACACACACACACACACACACATACTCCACCAGCTACTGTACACCAGCACGGTGGTGTGTGTGTGTGTGCGTGTGTGTGATTTGCGTGCAGGCACAGGCGTGTGCAGGGGTGTGTACTCACACTGACGTCTCCGTGTGCGGCGTAAGCCGTGCTCTTTCTCAGGCCTGCTGTCAGAAGCGGTGGGATAAGAGGCTCTTTTGTACACCGGCGGACCGAGTGCGTCTGAGACCAATAACGTCATGGCCTGAGGCCGCTGTGCTGAGGAGAGGCTCCAGAGATATAATCACGCCCGTGAACGCGGGACAAACCACCTTCTCTCTGCTTCCTCCACACATTTGGAAGCAGAAGGGCTGGAGGAACCTCTGCCAGTTTCATATTCTCCCAGGATGACCTTTCGTCTTTAATAGAGTGGGGCAGCAATAAGACTATATTGTATCTTAAGGGGGCGTCAGCATGCAACAGAGGGAATGGGAAAGGAACTACATGAGGTGTGTGTGTGTGTGTGTGTGTGTGTGTGTGTATGTGTGTGTGTGTGTGTGTGTGTGTGTGTGTGTGTGTGTGTGTGTGTGTGTGTGTGTGTGTGCGTGCGTGTGCGTGCGTGCGTGCGTGTGTGTGGTGTGTGTGTGCGTGTGCGCGCGCGTGTGTGTGTGTGTGTGTGCGTGTGCGCGTGTGTGTGTGTGTGTGTGTGTGTGTGTGTGTGTGTGTGTGTGTTTGCCTACCTGTCAGTGTAGTTATACGGTACATAGCAGTTCAGAGGATTATTAAGGAAAGCTGACCTTCCACATTCAGACTTGCTTTGTCAAAGTGTGAGATCACACCACAGATATGAACAGCAAAGGCAGGAGGGACAGGACATGTGAAACACACACACACACACACACACACACACACTCACACACACACACACACACACACACTTTATTGTTTTATATTTTTACTTCTTCTGTTTTAGAACTTTTGTTAATAACTTATTTTATAACTTTATTACTTTAACGTTAACTGTTAATCTATGATATTTTCATGCCTTTTTTAATCTTTTCACTTACAGACCAAGTAGACATACATACAAACATGTGAACACACATGCACACACACCTTTTGTGTGCACACACATGTTTGTGTGGTTGTTGTCAGGTAAGTGGTTGATCTTTGTGCAGGTGCCTGGTCTGCCCAGGGCTGTGTAAGTCATTATGTGCTCAGAGTGTGAAAGTATTTAAACCAGCAGGAAGAGAAACAGATGTGCAGTAATTAGAGAGAGAGAGAGAGAGAGAGAGAGAGAGAGAGAGAGAGAGAGAGAGAGAGAGAGAGACAGACAGACAGAGAAAAAGAGAGAAAGGGAAGAACTGCATTTCATGAGCTAAACTCTACAGAGGGAGATTAGCTCAACTCAAACATAAAAGAACCACATTAATACTCATAGCAAACATAAATGTGCACACACACACACACACACACACACACACACACACACACACACATAAATGTCATCATGCAAGTACACAATATGACATATAAAAACACACATCATCCCGTTTAATGTGCATATATTTAAGGCTGAAGACCTCTGTGAGTATGCAGGCACATATGTGTGTGTGTGTGTGTGTGTGTGTGTGTGTGTGTGTGTGTGTGTGTGTGTGATTGTGCCTGCACAGGTCCTGGTCATTAGGTATTCAGCTGCATATCAGACTGGTGTGAGCTCTTCTGTCAGCAGGGCTCCTGCATAAAGCTATTAACACCTTTTGCTGCCCCCTCCTCCTGCATCTCAAACGTGCTGGGAAGTTCAAAAAGGCAAATGAGGCAATCTGTTAGGCCCCCTACCCACCAGCCCCCACTCACACACACACACACACACACACACACACACATTGCCCTTTCAGTACCAGCGGTATATGTACTCACGTCAGTGGTTAAGGGGTTAAATTGATAAAGATTATTTAAAAGGTGTGATGTATTTGTATCACCTACGTGAGAACACATGCTTTAACTCGTCATCCTTTTACATCACTAGACTTCTCTTTCTTTCTTTTTGGTTAGAAAGATTGCTCTCCTCTCTCTGTCATCTCCTTTCTCTCTCTCTCCCTCTCACTCTTTATATTTCTTCATCTCTCCCTCTGTGTCTCACTCTCCTGCTGTCTTTCTCTCTGTGTGTCTATCTTGCCTTGGGCGAATTGGTAAATTGTGTTTTGCTAACGTGGGTACATGTGTTAAATGGGGATCAATTGTTTGTTTAACAGCGAGCCTCTATTAAGCTGTGAGGATGTAATTAGAGAGAGAGATAGAGAGAGTGGGAGAGAGAAAGAGAAAGGGAGGGAGAGAGAGAAAGGAAGGAAAAGAAAGGCGGAGGGAGTACGAACGAATGGATATGTTGGGGTGTGTGTGTGTGTCTATGTGGGGGTGGTGGTGGGTGGAGGGGGGGGGGGGGGGGGTTGGTGGTGGCACAAAATCAATGCAAAATCTAAGGCCGCAATTGGCTGCAGATCAGTTGGGGAAATTAAATACGGAGGAAGGGGCTGGCGCGGGAAGAAGCCGTCCTGAATGTCCCGCTGAGCGTCGGGTGCTGCCCCCTCCAAGCAGAAAGGGAGCTCTGGTAATGAGGGGTGTGGGGGGGGGCAGGAATAAAAGCCCCTAATAAGTGATTATTCCCTCCACCGTTTTTCCCGTTTGCTGTGCTCTGATCAAAGAGCCTCTTTCAAGTAATATGCACCTACTGTGGGGTTCAGGCGCCTCCCCTGACAGGGAGGTGGAGCTAGCCGCTGTGCCAAGAAATCACCCACGACGAGGTGATGCCGCCCTCAACTGCACTTCCTGCCTCTATCCCCCCTCTTTCTTTCTCTCTCTCTCTATCCCTCCTTCCTTTATCTCTACTCTCTCTCTCCTTCCTCCCTCTATCCCCTCTCTCTATCTCCCTCATCTCTCTGTGTCCCTCCTCTCTATTCCTCCCTCTCTCTATCCCTCCCTCTCTCTTCCCCTCCACTTTCTCTCTCTCCCTCTTCTCTCTCTCTTTCCCTCCTCTCTCTCTATTCCCCTTCCTCTATCTCTCCTCTCTCTACCCCCTTTCTCTGTCGCTCCTCTCTTTTTCTCCTTCACCATCGTTTTTTAGTGTTCCATAAAACTTTTGCTTTCCGTTTTATGTCCGTGCACCCCGGCAGGTGAAGCTGACCTTGGAGAGAGATGCAGCTCCGCCCACATCTCACACTCTGCCATAAGTAGTACATGCCAACAAATTAATAGTGGTGTGTGTGTGTGTTGCAGGCATGTCTACAGCAATGAAACCTATGCTATCCATCACGCCTGTTAGGATACCCTAGTGTGGAGTGTGTAGACCAGGAGGTCGCGGTCTCTTTAAGAAGAGAGTTTTAAAAACTAGAGAAGTCACAAGAGAAGTCATGGGGTGCCAGGAGCAAAATGCATATATCTCATATGGATACTAGTGGATGTTTATGTGTATTATGAATGCTAGTGGATGTTTATGTGTATTATGAATGCTAGTGGATGTTTATGTGTAGTATGGATACTAGTGAATGTTTGTGTGTAGTATGTATACTAGAGGGTGTTCAGGGGAGAAGAGTTATCTGTGTGCTATGGTGTGATTGCAACTATTTGAGCGACATGTAGTGACTCCCTCCAGCACACCACACACACACAAGCAAGCACGCACATACACACATACACACACACACACACACGCACACACGCACACACGCACACACACACACACACACACACACACACACACACACGCCTGCGAACGCAGACACACACATGCATGTACACAAACACCTGTCAGGTTCATCATTGTTGTCATCATTAATTTCACACATTACTAATTACATTTGGTTAGAAGCAGTCAGGGTTATACAGACACACAAAGACACAAACACCAGTGAACAGGCACAAATACACACACACACACACACACACACACACACACACACACACACACACACACACACACGCACACACACACACACAAAAGCCTAATATTAAGGCACAACATTGAGGCGAACAGGTAGCCTCTTTTTTTAATATTCTTTTAATATTATTTAATATTATTTGAACAGCACTGCCTATATCATCTAGGTTACTAATTGAAACAGTATATGATCTCCAGTGATGTACATGGCCATCACATCAGTCTGCAGATCAAAGATGCTGAAATGCAATTCACAATATCAGGAGTAAAATGGGCATTGTTCGTAGTTATCTGAAATCCACGATTCATCAAACATGCTCTAAATAATAGGTTGAACCATTTAGTGGTGTGTGTGTGTGTGTGTGTGTGTGTGTGTGTGTGTGTGTGTGTGTGTGTGTTTATGACTTTAACGTTTCCACCTGGCTTGTTAGCTTTTGTTTCCCCTCGTCGACTCGGGAATGGTGCCTGTAAGGTCGACGGTAGTCGTCAGCTGTTTCACAACTCTGCAGTGCTTTACTGTTGTGTTTGTTTTTAGCTCAGACTCTTTGGTCTCCTTCAGAGGACAGACGCCCAGTGTCTGGGACCGCCTCGTCTTTACAGGCACTGTAACAAGGCCCAGCTGTGGAGTCAACCAGGGCCACGGCACTAACCAGAGCACACAGGGGTCAACGCAGAGGTCAGGGGGCTCCGCCTTGCTGGCTTGCCATGTTGGCCTGATGTTATAGGCACTGCAGGTTTATCAACCTCAGGGCAGACTGCACGCCCCCATAAGCCCTGTGGACAGACACTTTGCTGCAGTGTGCTGGGGTCACATCTTCGTCTGGGGTCCTAGCAAGATCTGCTGGAGTGCTTATACAAGTGCTTAGGTACCAGAATCTGCTAACCAGTACCCCAGGACTGGTATCTGCTAACCAGTACCCCAGGACTGGTATCTGCTAACA
>NW_027506929.1:469521-509521 GCF_052324685.1 Brachyhypopomus gauderio | reverse complement strand
GAGAAACTGCAAACAATAATTCTCTTGCACCCATAGGCCACGCACTTCTGCATATGCATGAGTGGCAATTGGGATATATATTTTTTTGTTGTTGTTTTTCATTAAACAAGAGGAAATTATGCACAAAGGAGAGGCTGTGTGTAATTAAACTAATTAAAGCTACAGCATTAATAAAATATCAGCCAAAGCAGCTGTTGACTGAGTTTAGGCCTCAGGAAGAGGGAGAGCACGTTTAATATGTGCTGTTAAAGCACTCCCAAAGGTCTCTCTCTCTCTCTCTCTCTCTCTCTCTCTCTCACACACACACACACACACACACATATACACACACCCTCACACCTCTAGGGATAGCCTTGTGTGCTCCTTATAGAACTCTCTCACACACCCACACACAGACACACTTTATCAACAATAAAAAGAAAAAAGTGCAGAAATGGGTTAGGGTTAAAGAAACAAAAGTGCCCCTGTGATGCTGGCGGTGGGGGTAACTGTGGGAGTGATGTCACCTCCACGCTCTGCCCCTCTGCTTGTGTGTTAAATATATGAAGACAAAACACTCATCAAATTGTCATGGTTTCTGTGTAGCTTCACATTGGTAATTGCCTTTGTTTATGAGGCTAAATCTCATTCCTGTTACCTCGTGCTAACACTGTTTTCTTTTTTGCTAAATGATCAATCTTCCTAAATGTTTCGGCGGCGTGTCAGTAGGCTCTGTGTTTAAAGACACTTAGTGGCTATTTCGGAGCTCAAAAACAAACAACCCACTACTCAGCTCACTGATAAGACTTAAATAATGAAGGACGGCCAAGCTGAATAACAGTGTTGTGTCTGAGCAGTAGCGTGGCCAGGAGGGTGGTGTTGTGTCTGAGCAGTAGTGTGGTCAGGAGGGTGGTGTTGTGTGTGCAGTAGTGTGGTCAGGAGGGTGGTGTTGTGTGTGCAGTAGTGTGGTCAGGAGGGTGGTGTTGTGTGTGCAGTAGTGTGGTCAGCAGGGTGGTGTTGTGTCTGAGCAGTAGCGTGGCCAGGAGGGTGGTGTTGTGTCTGAGCAGTAGTGTGGTCAGGAGGGTGGTGTTGTGTGTGCAGTAGTGTGGTCAGGAGGGTGGTGTTGTGTGTGCAGTAGTGTGGTCAGCAGGGTGGTGTTGTGTCTGAGCTGTAGCGTGGTCAGGAGGGTGGTGTTGTGTGTGCAGTAGTGTGGTCAGGAGGGTGGTGTGTGTGCAGTAGTGTGGTCAGGAGGGTGGTGTTGTGTGTGCAGTAGCGGGGTCAGGAGGGTGGTGTTGTGTGTGCAGTAGTGTGGTCAGGAGGGTGGTGTTGTGTGTGCAGTAGTGTGGTCAGGAGGGTGGTGTGGGCCATGGTGTGGGGGTGGTATTGGAGTCACTGTGCCACCGTATCCATGCTGTCCACACACATCCTGCTACCACATCCACCCACAGATTCACTGGACCTCCATAAGCTAAATTAGTATGCGTGGGAAGAGAGGCACGTCTTGTACATGTTTTGGTTGATTCTTGTGTGTTTTGTATGCGTGTGATTGAGAGAGAAATAAAGGTCAGGAATGATGAGGGGATGATATTGTAACGAGAAGCGTTTTCGAAGGCGTTGGTCTTTTTGGCAGCTGTTTCTGTAAGAGTTTCTGGAGCTGGTTTTTGGGTATGTGAGTGGCTGTATGATCAGTGGACGGGTGTGTGACCTCTCTTAAGAGCGGTCAGCAGCACAGACCCTCTCTGACCCTGGGACTCTTAACGCCATTAATCACCAGTACTGGGTCGAACTTTGAGACCTGCTGCTGAAAGCTACTATCCATCCCCTCGTCTTCCTCTTCCCCCGCCCCATGAGCAGGTTTTGGTTCGGCCTACTATCTGGCCATCAGGGTCCTCTCATCACCCTTCGTTTATCTCTCCCCGGGCTTGAATATGGAAATGTGATCCTTGGGTGATAAGGCACTGTTGTCTTCATATCTGCTCTGCCCCATTCACTTCCAATCAGATAGTGGGGAAGCTCAGTCTGCAGTCGGGGACATTCCACTATTGTCTTATCCGGGGGAGGGGGCGGCGGAGATGATGGCAGAGGTGGTCACAGTGGGATGTGTGTGTGTGTGTGTGTGTGTGTGGGTGCGTGTGTGCATGAGCCCTTTCTGAAGGTAGCTAAGAGGTAAGAAGAGGGATGGTGGCGGTGATGATCATGATGATGATGACGACGATGAAAGAGTTTCTTTAAGGGCATTGGCCTCGTCTTTTTTCACCTGTTGTTTCTGTGTGTGTGTGTGTGTGTGTGTGTGTGTGTGTGTGTGTGTGTGTGTCCTTCTTGGTTATGACCTCATGGCCTCTTGCTAAATGTTCAGTCTCATGCTCGTGAAGACTCATGAAGACTCTTATGACTTATAACTCTTATCCATACTATAAAACCCTACACTATATGACTCTCCTTTACACTATATGACTCTCCTGTACACTATATGACTCTCCTTTACACTATATGACTCTTATCCACACTACACGACTCTCCTCTACATTACATGACTCTCCTCTACACTATATGACTATTATCCACAATATAAGATTATCCTACACTATATGACTATTATCCACAATATAAGATTATCCTCTACACTAAATGACTCTCCTCCACACTGTATTACTCTTGCCCACACTGTACGACTCTCCTCCACACTATATGAGAGCATGTTCTATTCATACACAGAACACTTTGGGTCAGTTACTGTGTACCTCTGTGTTAAGGCAACACTGGGTCTCAAGCTCAACCTGGGATTTTGCTATTTTACATCGTCAGTTGTCAATTGTATATGTGTGTGTGAGATTGTTTGATTGTGTGGTTGTTTGTGTTATAGTGTGTGCGAGAGGGCATTAGATCCCTCCTTCCACCCAGACTGTTCAGGTGTGTCATGCTGGACTGTTTGCACACAAAGGTGTGTGATGACAAATGTGTGTGTGTGTTGAAGGTGATGTGAAAGGCCCCAATGCCATGTAACACCTTCATCAGTCCTGTGAGCTTATCTAATCAGCTCTATTATTAAACACCATCACACATGGCATCAGAAAATCACCAAAGGCCACGATAGCAGGAGTGTCAGGGGCCATCGTGAAACGCAGGTCTCACAGAAGGGGTGAGTGTGTGTGTGTGTGTGTGTGTTTCACTTCCAGTAAACAGCCAGTACTTCTGCTGGCTGTACAACCCATGGTGATTTCCATGGTGCAGTGGGTCTGGAGCGTAATTGTCCTAACGTCCCCCGTGTCCTAACGTCCCCCATGTCCACATGTGTAGTGTCTCCGTTTGTCTTTGGAGCCGACAGCGTTTCTGTTCCCAAAGATGATGAAAATGAACTGAAATGGGTCAATAATAACAATGGGTCCCCGCGTGGGCGCGCTTGCTCGGGCCACGTGTGGCTATATGAGTGTTTTATTTCAGCATGAGCACGGCTGGCTGCTCCAGACGCTTCCCCCCTCCCAACCGTAGTGGCAGTTTGCGTGGCCCGCCGGCCGCCCGAGACGCTCGGGGACTTCGTCTCGCCGGTGTCAGTCGTTGACGCGCCTCCTGGAGTCATGTGCTCCTGCATGCTGAGCACGACCAGCATCCTTCCACCACGTGCCAGTCCCACGTCTCTGCTTTACACTCTGGACTCCGGTCACCTCACACTCCATAAACACCTGTTAGAGCCGCTAGCTGCTCCCCGGCGTGGCCAGACCGGGGCGCCTCGGCCCGGAGTCACGAGACGGGCCTGCTGAACAGTGGCATGTGTGCTGGCCATGCACCTCTCCCTGTCTCCACACACGCCCACACAGCACACGCGTGTGTGTTTCTACACCCACACAGGGAGGAATATGTGGTAACAGTAGCAGGCGTGCGCTCACACACAAGCGGCCAGTGGCTGGCGCAGGGCTCGTGCGCTAAACGATCGGACGGGACTGTCATCTGCGCGAGGCGTCTCGGACGTGGCACTCACCTGGAGTGCCAGGATCTCACCCCCACAGACAGGAGGGCGGAGGCCTTTCGGTTCACCTTTCTGACAGTCATTTCCCTCTACCGGATACATAATACATTTACACAGGACGTGTCTGTGAGGGAAAGTGTTAACGAGAGACACTGAACACAGAGACAAAGAGACAGATGACGTGACAGAAAGATGGCTAACAATCAAGAGAAACGCAACCAGGAGGATCTGAACCACTAATCCAGCGCAAGCCTGTCGGGCAAAATTAGTCCTCAGCCAGCATCACAATGGCCTGCAGATGGAATATTGAAAGGTGACTTGGGTTACGCAGACTCGCCTGTCTGTCACCTCTCTGCCTTCGGGGGAACTAATCACTTCAGCCCATAATTACAGCCACAATGGGGCCCGTTAAAGAAGCTGTAAGAGAAACCTGCAGCCGTTCAGACATGGACAAGCCCCTCTTTTAATTAGGCCCATCTGTCTTAACCTTGTCTTCTAGAGGTGAACTGGAGGTAGCCAGGTCAGGCTATAAGAACAAGGGACTGTAACAACACGTACACGCATGCACGCACACACACACACACACACACGCACATGCACGCACACACACACACACACACACACACACACACACACACACACACACACGCACACGCACACGCACACACGCACACACACACACACACACATGCACACACACACACACACACACACACACACATGCACACACATGCACACACACACACACACACACACACACACGCACACACACACACACACACACACACTCTCTCTCTCTCTCTCTCTCTCTCTCTAATAGCAGTGTCTCCAGGAGGGATTTGTAAGTGAATAGAGGTTTTTCTTTCTTCCTTTCTATTGTTTTGTTCTTCCAAATGAACAACACAAAGCTTGAAATTCACAGTGGGAACCCAACACTGCCACACAGCTGGCAGAGTGATGGCCCACCGCGAGCCGCTCCGAGCAGCAGAGGGTGGAAGACCTTCTCTTTACTCAGAGTGCAGCCTGGGATGCAGTATCGGTTTATGTTCTACACACCCTGTACGGAGCATATATGTTTAGACATGTTACGTTTGTGTGTGAGAGTGAGTGTGTGTGTGTGAGTGTGTGTGAGTGTAAAAGATTATGGAGCTTTTGTGCTCTTGTGTTCA
Organism: Brachyhypopomus gauderio; assembly: GCF_052324685.1. Lineage (NCBI taxonomy): Eukaryota > Metazoa > Chordata > Actinopteri > Gymnotiformes > Hypopomidae > Brachyhypopomus > Brachyhypopomus gauderio. Next base: position 504,409 of record NW_027506929.1, on the reverse strand, counting down.
TGTCAGTGTCCACACACTACACTTACTTTAGGCTGTTTAGGTAATTGTGAGTACAAAATACACTTGTGGGTTATTTCAGTCTGTAATGGTTTGGCTAAAGCAACCTGGCACAGGGAGACCTTTTGACCTTCTGACCCTGCGACACTGACGTATCCGTAACTGCCAGCCAGTCTGGGGTTAGCACTGGTTCGGCCATAGCTGTAATGGAAAATCTTGTATTTGAATTGGGACGAGAGCGCTGTCAGCAACATGGAGTTTGGGTTACACCGAACAATACGGCAGACACAGAGGCAGGTTGGGGGTGTGTCCGTGTACACGTTTGGATGAGTTGATGGAATGCTCAATTTTATTTTTCGGTGTGTGTACTTTTACATGTACGTGTCAGTGTATACTCAAAGAGTGAGTTTGTATGTACGCGTGTATTAGCACAGCATCAGTATGTCTCTATATGTGTATGTGTAAATCTGTATGTGTGTATGTGTGTGTCTTCTTGTATATCTGAGCAGCAGTCTGTCATCCTGTACCAGTAAAACATGTCTCCCCAACAAAGGCTTGTAGGTGAGGCTCAGAGCTTCATGATCAAAAGTAGCGTTTGTTTTCACACTGCCGACCTGGGAGCTGGAGAGGCAGTCCTTATCCCAATAGAACACACACACACACACACACACACACACACACACACACACACACACACACACACACACACACACACTTGTGTACAAACACATGCCAAGCCAAGCCCTCTGACTGATCAGTTCTCCAGAGATCCCTGCTCTCTGTACATTGAAAGTGTGTGTACGCGGGACAACACATATGTGTGTGAGTGTGTGTGTGTGTGTGTGTGTGCAGTGTTTCATCGCAGCTCGTTCTGTCTGTCACCCTCACCTCCTCTCTCTGTGTCCCGCCATGGAGCACAGACTCTTACCCAGGGCTGACAGTGATGGGTCGTGTCACCTCTGCAGGATGTGCGGCCCGCTATGAAAGCAGGGCATGATGGGACAGAGCCTTCCCGTCTGGCAAAGGAGCCCGCCACTCTTTCATATAACCCCCCAGCTCCTGCACCTCCCCTCTCCCCTCCCTCCCTCTGACCGCACTGCGTTGCGAGTGCCTTTTAACTCCTCCTATATTATTCATGGGCAGGAGCACGCGAGGCGGCAGCGGCTGGCAGTAGTAATAAGGCACTGAACATGGGCGGAGGAAGACACACAAACACACACACACACACACACACACACACACACACACACACACACACACACACATACACACACACACACAAACACACTCACACACACACACACACACACAAACACACTCACACACACACAAACACACACACACACACACACACACACACTCACACACACACACACACAAACACACTCACACACACACGCACGCACACACACACACTCACACACACACACACACACACACACACACACACACACACACACAAACACACTCACACACACACACACACACAAACACACTCACACACACACACACAAACACACTCACACACACACACACACACACACACACACACACAAACACACTCACACACACACACTCACACACACACACACACACACACACACAGACAAACACACTCACACACACACACACACACACACACACACACTCACACACACACACACACACACACACACACACCCACAACACACACAAACACACTCACACACACACACACACACACAAACACACTCACACACACACACACACACACACACACACACACATACACACACACACACAAACACACTCACACACACACACACACACACAAACACACTCACACACACACAAACACACACACACACACACACACACACACTCACACACACACACACACAAACACACTCACACACACACGCACGCACACACACACACTCACACACACACACACACACACACACACACACACACACACAAACACACTCACACACACACACACACACACAAACACACTCACACACACACACACAAACACACTCACACACACACACACACACACACACACACACACACACACAAACACACTCACACACACACACACACACACACTCACACACACACACACACACACACACACACACACACACAGACAAACACACTCACACACACACACACACACACACACACACTCACACACACACACACACACACACCCACAACACACACAAACACACTTACACACACACACACACACACACACACACACACACATACACACATGGATATCTTTACACCAACTACTCTTGGAATTCTCCTCTGTCTCTCTTTCTCTCTCTCTCTCTTTCTGTCTGTGTCTGTCTTTCTCTCTTTTTCTGTCTGTCTGTCTCTTTCTTTCTCTCTCTATTTGCCATGCTCATAGGGACTTACCCATTGGGAGTCCTGTTGTTTTGGGGCCTTTTTGTTGAGGCAGGCTTGAAGGAGTTGCTGTTGTATGGGAAAGTGGGGACATGTTTGTATGGGTAAAGTGAGGACATGTTTGTATGGGTAAAGTGGGGACATGTTTGTATGGGTAAAGTGGGGATATGTTTGTATGGGTAAAGTGGGGACATGTTTGTATGGGTAAAGTGGGGACATGTTTGTATGGGTAAAGTGGGCACCGGTTTGTATGGGTAAAGTGGGGACATGTTTGTATGGGTAAAGTGGGGATATGTTTGTATGGGCAAAGTAGGGATATGTTTGTATGGGTAAAGTGGGGACATGTTTGTATGGGTAAAGTGGGGACATGTTTTTATGGGTAAAGCGGGCACTGGTTTGTGTGGGTAAAGTGGGGACTGGTTTGTATGTGTAAAGTGGGGGCATGTTTGTATGGGTAAAGTGGGGATATGTTTATATGGGTAAAGTGGGGACATGTTTGTATGGGTAAAGTGGGGACATGTTTGTATGGGTAAAGTGGGGACATGTTTGTATGGGTAAAGTGGGCACTGGTTTGTATGGGTAAAGTGGGGACATGTTTGTATGGGTAAAGTGGGCCCTGGTTTGTATGGGTAAAGTGGGGATATGTTTGTATGGGTAAAGTGGGCACCGGTTTGTATGGGTAAAGTGGGGACATGTTTGTATGGGTAAAGTGGGCACTGGTTTGTATGGGTAAAGTGGGGACATTTTTGTATGGGTAAAGTGGGCACTGGTTTGTATGGGTAAAGTGGGGACATGTTTGTATGGGTAAAGTGGGCACTGGTTTGTATGGGTAAAGTGGGGGCATGTTTGTATGTGTAAAGTGGGCACTGGTTTGTATGGGTAAAGTGGGGATATGTTTTTATGGGTAAAGTGGGGACATGTTTGTATGGGTAAAGTGGGCACCGGTTTGTATGGGTAAAGTGGGGACATGTTTGTATGGGTAAAGTGCGCACTGGTTTGTATGGGTAAAGTGGGGGCATGTTTGTATGGGTAAAGTGGGGATATGTTTGTATGGGTAAAGTGGGGACATGTTTGTATGGGTAAAGTGGGCACTGGTTTGTATGGGCAAAGTGGGGATATGTTTGTATGGGTAAAGTGGGGACATGTTTGTATGGGTAAAGTGGGGACATGTTTGTATGGGTAAAGTGGGGATATGTTTGTATGAGTAAAGTGGGGACATGTTTGTATGGGTAAAGTGGGGACATTTTTGTATGGGTAAAGTGGGCACTGGTTTGTATGGGTAAAGTGGGGACATGTTTGTATGGGTAAAGTGGGCACTGGTTTGTATGGGTAAAGTGGGGACTGGTTTGTGTGGGTAAAGTGGGGACATGTTTGTATGGGTAAAGTGGGCACTGGTTTGTATGGGTAAAGTGGGGACATGTTTGTATGGGTAAAGTGGGGACATGTTTGTATGGGTAAAGTGGGGATATGTTTGTATGGGTAAAGTGGGCACCGGTTTGTATGGGTAAAGTGGGGACATGTTTGTATGGGTAAAGTGGGCACTGGTTTGTATGGGTAAAGTGGGGACATTTTTGTATGGGTAAAGTGGGCACTGGTTTGTATGGGTAAAGTGGGGACATGTTTGTATGGGTAAAGTGGGCACTGGTTTGTATGGGTAAAGTGGGGGCATGTTTGTATGTGTAAAGTGGGCACTGGTTTGTATGGGTAAAGTGGGGATATGTTTTTATGGGTAAAGTGGGGACATGTTTGTATGGGTAAAGTGGGCACCGGTTTGTATGGGTAAAGTGGGGACATGTTTGTATGGGTAAAGTGCGCACTGGTTTGTATGGGTAAAGTGGGGGCATGTTTGTATGGGTAAAGTGGGGATATGTTTGTATGGGTAAAGTGGGGACATGTTTGTATGGGTAAAGTGGGCACTGGTTTGTATGGGCAAAGTGGGGATATGTTTGTATGGGTAAAGTGGGGACATGTTTGTATGGGTAAAGTGGGGACATGTTTGTATGGGTAAAGTGGGGATATGTTTGTATGAGTAAAGTGGGGACATGTTTGTATGGGTAAAGTGGGGACATTTTTGTATGGGTAAAGTGGGCACTGGTTTGTATGGGTAAAGTGGGGACATGTTTGTATGGGTAAAGTGGGCACTGGTTTGTATGGGTAAAGTGGGGACTGGTTTGTGTGGGTAAAGTGGGGACATGTTTGTATGGGTAAAGTGGGCACTGGTTTGTATGGGTAAAGTGGGGACATGTTTGTATGGGTAAAGTGGGGACATGTTTGTATGGGTAAAGTGGGTACTGGTTTGTACGAGAAATGTGGGTACTAGTTTGTACGAGAAGTGTGGGTATTGGTTTGTATGGGTAAAGAGGGTACAGGTTTGTAACTAGAGCAGATAATAATTTATTGTTAATACCTTCCATAATAATAATAATAATAATAATAATAATAATAATAATAATAATAGGGTAGCAATGTACATATCAACTGCTATTTAGAATGGGAATTGATGAACAGCAGTCTGCTCCACACAAGCTCCGCCTCTCTCCGATCAGTAAGCAGCATGTACCCAATCAGCTGCTGTGGAGGTGAAAGGTGGGCATGATAGTACTTAACCTCCCAGAATTCCCTGCAGGTTCAGGAAGGAAGGTTGGTGCTAGGAATATTGCTTATATTGTGTGTGTGTGCGTGTGTGTTTATGTATGTGTGCACCTGCTTCACTGCCTGGCCCTTTAGCTTAACCCAGTGAAAAGAGAGCGAGAGAGAGAGAGAGAGAGAGAGAGAGAGAGAGAGAGAGAGAGAGAGAGAGAGAGAGAGGGAGAGAGAGCAGAAACTAGACATTAACCCATCAATGAAACCTCCTCACCACCACTTAACATGAGTTATTGATCCAAAGCGCACACACACACACACACACACACACACACACACACACACACACACACACACACACACACACACACACACACACACACAGATAAAGCCACTCGTCTGTGTGTCCATTTCCTATCGATTATCTCCAGTCTATTTTTATTGATTTTCCAACCTCTCCAGCCTCACCAGGGAAAGCTTTAAACACTCATTTGAAATTATAATCCAGCTGAGTAAATGTCGTAATGGCCCCGGTGGCCTTCTATAGATTGTGCTTTGGGGGGGTCAGAGGCATTAGTCAATGCTGACCTCTTACTGTTAGCCACCGCTAACGTGCTAACTGCCAAAACAAAATGGCATTTCCTAATGTGGTAGCCGTTATGTGGTCAGTGGAGAGAGCAGCACGCCGGGAACGGGAGGAAGCGCACTGCAGACAACCTGCAAATGAAGCAAATTAATCTCTAAGCTGAGGAGAGCAGTTGTTTCTGATATAGCTTGATTAAAAGAAACATGACACTGCGTTTTTAGCTTGTGTGTGTGACTTTATGTGATTATGTGTGTGTTGGTGCGACTATATGTAATTTTGTGTGTGTGTGTGTGTGTGTGTGTGTTGGTGCAACTATATGTGATTCTGTGTGTTTGTGTGTGTTGGTGCAAATATATGTGATTCTATGTGTGTGTGTGTGTGTGTGTGTGTGTGTGTGTGTGTGTGTGTGTGTGTCTGTGTGTGTGTGTGTGTGTGTGTGTGCATGATAGAGGAGGCGGAGTGGGTGGGGACTCTACTGATAAGGGAGAGATTTAGATTGGCATATTGCTATTGATTGATTGCTCTCAGAGGACACTGCTGTCAAAACGATTTTAGGATTTAATAAAGCTGCAGACCTGAAAAAGTGTGTAATAGTTGCATATTATAACACTACCACTATTGATCACATTTATATTTAAAATGACAAAATAATAAATATAACACTTGATGTTCTAATTGGGCTCCTTTAAGACATCAATAAAGTTTCTTCAGCTGCTTAGATTAGATTCAAAGTATAATAATAACAATATATAACAAAATAATAATATAATTGTTATCTCTTAGAACACATCTAAAAATAAGATCTATTCTCTATTATACCATTGTCATCTATTATAAGACATTTTGTAATACATAAATTACATCATTAGTACTGTACTAATGTAGTACTGTAAAACGTAGCAATAACTGTAGTTATAACTTATCAGAGCACATATGAACACCCACTGTAGTTACAATGTAAGACATTTGAAGATTCTGAGACTGGTTGTCTTAATTATGATTCTTGAAATATTAGGACACCTTACACATTGCAGTGGAGGATGGGCCACACCTTCCATCACACTGAGGGTGGCAGAATGATCTCACAGATGAAAGATCTCACATACTCACCACTCAATATACAAGCAATAACAGCAGGAAACGGAGTGATTATTTTGGTTTGTGTGTTTGTGAGTATATATATATATATATATATATATATATGTGTGTGTGTGTGTGTTTGGAGGTGTTGTTGCTTCAAGGTATCTGTGTTTCTGTATGTAAGTTTGTCTATGTGTGTGTTTGCAACAATAGGAGTTGCTGTGAAACCCTGCTGCGTTTTTGATATTTGACTGCATTACAGGTTAAGTGTGCAGCCTTTCATATGCAGTTCTTTGGTAGGCAACCTGCACAAGGTAACAAAACATGATTATTATGGGCTGCTTTTCCACTAAATCGCAGTACAAAACAAGCTGACATCACCTACGCACTGCTCTGACAACAGAGAGAAACCCTCGCAGCTGACAGAAAAAAAGAATGCTGTTTTCATCACAGACTTACACCTACACACACACACACACACACACACACACAGACAGACACACACACACACACACACACACACACACACACACACAGACACATGTATGCTCACATACAAACCCCTACATATTGTGTAGTTCAAAATGCCAGCTACACCATTTTGATTTGAACTTGACAGACTTTGTAAAGAAGTCGCTTATTCTGAAATCACAGATGTGCAGCAGAAACATCCAGGCCAGCGGATAAGCAGACAAAATGAGAAGACAAAGAGTCATGCATAAGTAACCTGGCATCCGTCAGTGAGAGGGAGAGACACTGTGAAAATTGTGATAGAGTTGAAATGCAGTTTCTATCAATAATGAAGTTTTTTTTGTTTGTGATTAAGCTGTGATGAAGCTGTGATGAAGCCGTGATGTAGCTGTGATGAAGTCATGATGAACCTGTGATGAAGCCGTGATGTAGCTGTGATGAAGTCATGATGAACATGTGATGAACCTGTGATGAAGCCGTGATGAAGTCATGATGACGCTGTGATGAACCTGTGATGGTCCTCATGAAGCCGTGATGAACCTGTGATGGTTATCATGAAGCCGTGATGAACCTGTGATGAAGCTGTGATGAACCTGTGGTGAAGTCATGATGAACCTGTGATGAAATCATGATGAACCTGTGATGAAGCCGTGATGTAGCCGTGATGAACCTGTGATGAAGTCATGATGAACCTGTGATGAAATCATGATGAACCTGTGATGAAGCCGTGATGAACCTGTGATGAAATCATGATGAACCTGTGATGAAGTCGTGATGAACCTGTGATGAAGTTGTGACGAACCTGTGATGAAGTCATGACGAACCTGTGATGAAGTCATGATGAACCTGTAATGAACATGTGATGAAGTCGTGATGAACCTGTGATGAAGCCGTGATGAACCTGTGATGAAGTCATGATGAACCTGTGATGAAATCATGATGAACCTGTGATGAAGTTGTGACGAACCTGTGATGAAGTCGTGATGAACTTGTGATGAAGCCGTGATGTAGCCGTGAAGAACCTGTGATGAAGTCATGATGAACCTGTGATGAAGTCATGATGAACCTGTGATGAAGCTGTGATGTAGCCGTGATGTAGCCGTGATGTAGCTGTGATGAGGCTGTGATGAAGCCACGATGAATCCGTGATGATGATTTGTTCACTTCATGTGCTGCAGCTTTGGTCCGTCCTGCTGTTGCCCCTGGTGCAGCCTCCCTGGATGAGGGGCTGAAGTCTGGCTCGGGGCTCCATCCCACATGTTTGTTGAGTTCAAACTTTGAACTATGAACAGTGGCAGAGCGCAGAGACCAATTTATGGATGAGGCTCTACACCTACTGAAATCTGCCTTGTTGCCATAGTAATTACAGCAGCATGGGTGTAATCATTTTGTTGGTATGGTGACATAATTTACAGAGTGAGTACACAGAGGTTTGGAAGTGTTTAGAGTGCTGGAGGCCTCTCACTCACTGATAGTGTAGATGTGGCTATCTCTCTCACACACACACACACACACACACACACACACACACACACACACACACACACAAACACACAGTGTTGTGGTCACTTGAAGTATGATTTAGTTCTCCATCTAGGAAAAAAATGCTTATGCTTAATGTTAACACAAGCAGATAGATTCTCAGTTCTCAGTTTTGGGCGGGTGTCTTAAGAGAGGCGTGTCCTGAAGTACAGGGCCCTCAGCCCTTAGACTCACTCTGCAGGACTGTGTCCTGCTGGAACAAACGCTTGGACGATCAGATGTTACACTCCTTCTGAACACTCTCCGTCCCAGCGTACTGTAAGTGTAATCCCGGTGTGGTTTGACTGGTAGGAGTTTGCCTCTCTTTGTTCTGCACGTTTTTGACTCACAGGGTTTTAAAAGTGATTCCACATTTAGTTCGACAGGTGAGGGAGTTCCGGAGGAGTGAGGAGTTCCCAGTAAAATTCCTTGCTGTTTTTCCTGCCCCACGTCCTAATCACCAGCAGACCCCTGTGCGTTACACACCCTGCCCTTGTAATACCTCTTCAAATAATACGTATTCAGCTTGGATTTACGCAAAGCTGCCAAAGCCCTAAAGCTCTCCACAGTGCGGTGTAGTCTTTCATTAGGGATCCAGCGTATGTAATCTCTGCTCTCTACTCTTCATTAAAGATAATCACTGTGTGTTTTACCTGCTGGCTTTGCTGTAACACTGCTGTAGAGGCCGCTCAGCACTTCAGGTTGTCTTGTTCACACCCACAAACAAACTGACCACATTTTTCTTTTGTGTGTGTGTGTGTGTGTGTGTGTGTGTGTGTGTGTGTGTGTGTGTGTGTGTGTGCACACATGTGCATGTGTTCATGCATGTGTGTGTCTGTTTTGATATTTGCTATGATGAAGAAATGTTACTTCATTAACACATTCTCATATATATCAAAATGTGATTTTTGTTCATTTGCTGAAAACAACACAGTGTGCAGCCTGTGACACTGACCACCACCCATCACCCTGACAGAGGGGTCAGGTATTTGACCTCAGTGACCTTTGACCTTTAGCTGATTGAAGTGACTGCCTATCTTGGCTGCGTGCATGGTTGAAATGATGTTGACGTGTATGTGCGCGCGCGCGTGTGTATATGTGTGTGTGTGTGTGTGTGTGTGTGTGTGTGTGTGTGTGTTTTGTGGCAGCATCAGACCACAGCTCCAGGCCACAGGACCTGCCAACAGTAGACGCCAGGCAGTGAACTTGAGCTCTGTGTTACTACGGCAAGTAAGAGGGGTCATATATCTTCGGATGCCTTTCATTTTTGTTTTCCTATGTTTAGAGCTCCACATTCAGAGCAATTATTATGTAACATAACACCATAATGGAAAACACTTTGACACATTTAAATATACACCTCCCCTTATGGATATTTTATATGTGTATTGTGAGGGTGAAAACGTGGACTGGTGTGTCTAAGTTAGTTTTGGACATCTGGTGTGGTTGGCTTGGACTTGTTTGATTCTGAATCACAATCCACAATAGCCATTAGGGTTGTTATGCCCCTCCACTTTGGATTAATGTAATGTTCTGTCTAGATTTTCTCCTTGTCCATTCTCCAAGGTCAAACATTTTCTCTCTCTCTCTCTCTCTCTCTCTCTCTCTCTCTCTCTCTCTCACTCTCTCTCTCTCTTACTCTGTCTCTTTCTCTCTCTCGCATTCTCAAATGTTCTCTGTCGCTCAGCGTGGCCTCCTGACTAATCCCCTCCCAGACGAGCCCATAGGATCAGGTCCCCTGGGGCACAAGGACTGAAACCAGACCCCTGCAGCCGGGCCCAGATGGGCTCGCTGATAAGGTGCCGTGGGCCTTGGCCTGAGCGAGTAGGACCGGGCTCTGAAACCCAGCGTATACATCAACATGTGGCTATTAGGACCCTGGAGGAGCCGCTCACCGACACGAATAACATACAACGAGCTCCGCTGATGAAAATGCCATCGAAAGTGGTTAATGCCATGTGGTTCACTCATAGGAAAGCTATCATTCCAACCATGCTGCATAATATAATTGGCCGGGAATCTGAATCTTGGTCGGAATTCAGCTTGGCCTGGAATTGCTTGGCCTAGAATTGGGATAGTCGGAATTCTGCATAAAATTTGAACCAAGGGACCGGTTGTGTTCTAATCCTCTGTGAAGAGGACCAGGTCAGGGTCCCTCCACTCTGTCCCTCTCTTTCCTCGTAGCAGACTGCCTCCTAATTACCTTTAAGTGATGCTTCCATTGCATATTCACAAGCTGTAAACAAATTAGTAAGAAGATGTTTTGAAACATTAAGTGCTCCACACAAGGGTGTGGCTTCCATGAACCTGAAAGCAACCCAGAGCAAGACTGGCGGCTGGCCCATACCACGGCGCTGGTCAAGCAGAACACATCACACAGATTCAGCTCTGGGTATCGACTTAAAGCGAGGGAAAAAGAGATAGAATGTAGGGAGAGAGAGAGAGAGAGAGAGAGAGAGAGAGAGAGAGAGAGAGAGAGAGAGAGCAGGAGAGATACCCAGAGCATTTGAGGTTTGTCTGTTTCTTAACTTTAGAGAAATGTCAATTGCTCATTAGTGCCTGGGGCCAAATGAGACAAGAGAAAATGATTGATTTTGCTGTTGGGCAGTGTAAGACAAGTCAGCCCAACAGTCTGCCTGTCAAAGCCCTTAATGAATGACTCCACTAAACACACCATGGCAGAATGCAAATACACATGGAATCCCTGGCTGCCGATACAGCACCTGAACGCGGTGTAGCAAGATTACGCCTCACTGAGATGAACCAGGGTTGATAGGTTCTAGATGTTTGCTTGATTAGCTGGAACTAAGACTGCTCTGTGGAAGGTACAAGATGTTGCTCTCAACCATGGCTCCATGTAACTGTGCTGTCATGTTCTCCAGAGCTACACCAGATCCACTTTCAGAATGTTGTGTCACTTTTTAATGACTTTTCAGACTTTGAATGTTTTGCTTCTAATAGAGATTTATTCTTGGCGAGAGAGACATTTGGTCTTCACTGCATGTACAGGGAAGACAGATTGTAACTGGACGATATCATTCGTTTTTTGTTCTGTTTTGTTTTGACTTTGTATTCCAGTATATTGGATTTGACATGACAACACAACTATTAGATAAACATGCAGAACATATTTAGTTGGAGTGTATTTAGTTCTATTTAGGACCAGCCGTCTATTTAAGGAGCACAAATAGAGTGCCTTCAGAGTGGCTGTCCAGCTTTGTGTCGGAGCGTGGTTAGGCCTCACCAGAGCGACGCTAGCAGCCCTGCTCTCCTGTTCATGAACAACACCATAAACAAACACTGATGCCAGTAAAGCAAACCACTATGACTGAAAACTAGACTAACAGCAAGCAGCTTTTATGCCAACATAACACGTCACAGCACACTGAAGTAAAGCACGAAGCTGACATTCAACACCTGACCTGATTCAGCACTTCAGCTCAGTGTTTTGGGGCACAGAGACAGAAGAAAACACCCCAGCTCCATGTCCCCACACTGAACTAATACTGCTTGTTACCTTGGTAACCATAAATTACCTGTATTTAAGGAAACACAACATAATGAAGCTTATATACTTGTACTCAGCTGGTGGCAGATGCTTCTGTGCAGAGTGTGTGTGTGTGAGACAGTGTGTGTGGGAGATTTTTGACATTGTTATATTTTATTTTATTTTATTTCTACCTTTACACGAGTAATGGGTTTCTTTGTATATACTACAAAGGAAAGTCAAACATTTTGCATTTGAGAGCTTCATTGTTGCTGTGAAGTTGCAATAAACAATTATTTAACTTGAAAAAAAAAATATATATATATATATATTATATATATATTTGACTATGGTTAGTTCACAGTTCAGTTAGTTCATGCTCTCATAACACTGCCACTACGCTTTAGTTACCTTTCATGTGTAGGAGCAGTACGGAGGGGAGACAGTACAGCTAGTTCCCCTAAACACGCCTCAGTCTTACACATGAAGGAGCAGGCAGCACGGAGGCTATAAGCGTGGACACCAGATGCATTATGGGAGATCTCTCAGGCCTGCCGCTCTTAGCCTGTGCGCTCCAGCCTGCTGCAGTGATGCCTCTGGAACAACGGCCACCTTAATGCCTGCAGGTCAGCCTCAGGTCGGCAGCTCGGGCTGGCTTCTCCCCACCCACTAGGCCACAGGCTCCGCCTCCACGCCACAGGCTCCACCCCCAGGCCGCAGACTTCACCGCACAGCAGACTTCAATAGTGGCAGCAGTCTCCTCGGTCAGCTCTTAAACACTGTTTTGTGTTTCTAAATGTACCAGGATCAGTGGCGGTGGACCCTGATTGTGATCTACGTTTGGTTGTTGGCTTTCCAGTTACTCTCTCTCTGTGTCATTCTCTCATTCTCTCTTTGTTCTCAATTATCATCTCATTCTGTCTGGGTGACAGCGATGTCTGAGTCTAAACACAAACACACGCCTCACATGTCTTTGGGAGGCATTTTCTGTGGAGTAAACAGCACTGCAGGCACACAGCCTTTCAATTATGGCAGCATCCAGAGAGACCTTTGTGGATCCATGATTTGATGCAATTAAAGTAAACACATGGCATTTTGTGAACACTTAGCTGACAGGTCAGAATTGTATCATGTTTATGGCCATAAGGCCCATGCAGTATGTTTTTCTGTGTGTGTGTGTGTGTGTGTGTGTGTGTGTGTGTGTGTGTGTATTTGTGTGTGTGTGTATACTTACAAGTAGTGGGACTTTTAGTCATTTCTCCCAGTGTTCTTAGCCACTGCGATAAAACTTACATCATCTCACCAAGTGACAGTGGAACCTTCAATCCACTAAAACACATTCCACAACTCACAATTACAGTTATAGTATCATGTGAACTTAACTGCATATTTCACCAGTCCAAGATTAGATTAATGTATGATGCGGTCATAGAGCATCTTCATCACTCTTCATCATTTCTTAGTACTGTTTTTGGAGGACTGTTGTAAAGCCTGGTTTGGAGTGCTGACAGCTGTCTTACTCTCTTATGTGTTCTCCATAGGTAAAGCTCACATAAATATCTAAATTCTTGGGTTAGACTCATCACCAGTCCGATTTTAAGAGTCTTGACGACATAACACAAACAAGTAAGTAGCAAATATTATTTGGGACGTTCCCATTAAAACAGTCCAGTGAAGTCCAGTGATGTTGGAGACTTGCCCAGTACACATATCCCACTGTGTTCAAGTATGTGTATTTGGAATATTATCCATGAATGAACAATATCCTATGTTGACAGTTGGCAGGAAACAGGGTGTAGCGTATTGGGTATTGGGTACAGGGTACATCCATACATGCCTACAGACAGGCTGCAGTATTTAGCATTTACAAAAAAAAACCAAAAAAAAAAAAAAAAACGTTCTAATCAAATTAGACAAATTATCTACAGAAGGGAACACGGGTTTGTGAGTGTATGCGCGCATGCGTCCCATGCCATATTTTTTGTTTTACTATAAAAGCATATTTGCCGCATTTACCGCAAATAACTTGTTTCCTTATTTGCTCCCGTTGAAAGGACTGATGAAGATTGTGCACGGAGATCATGTAGCGTCCACCGTTAAAGCAGGGTGTGGCGAAGGCGCGTGCACCAGCCCGGATCTGCAGGACAGTAGGCCTACGGTTACTATTACACGCGCACGAGACTGGAACTCGTCTCCCGTAACAACCTGATCTCTCCCAGTCGCGCGCAGCTGCTGCTTAAGATCTTGAGCTCGGCACAACGTTTAAAAGTAATAAAAGAAGACAGACCTGAGGTCCAGGTAAAAAAAAAAAAGCCGCGATCGGATTCCTCGTGACCCCTTTTGACGTCTTCGTGTACGGACGGCGCTCGCCCAAGCGCTTAATTCAACAAATCCACGGATCGTGATCCGTCAGAAACGAAATGCGGGTTAGTTCAATTTGTAGTGCGCGATCATCGTGTGATCAAAGCCCGGAACCTCGGCCCAACATGCGGCTTAAATTAGACGAACACCATCATGTCGGCGCGCGGAGACGTTATTTGGAATGTCTTACCAGAAGAGTGAATTCCTGCGCGCACATGGATCCAATAAAGTCACATGCCAGGCGCGCGGCTTTAATGGCCTGACACTGCCGACTCCCAGAAAGTTCTCATGCTGTCACCCACAAAACGGTGTTATTTTTTTTTCTTTTCAACCCCCTAAACACACACGCAATGTCACACATAATGCCCTTGTTAGGCCGCGTGACTCAGAGGTCGCGTGCAGGGGAATGCCTGGTGTTGAGGTGTGGTAGAAGGCCGTGGCTGTGTTTCTGTGTGCACGTGTGGAGGTCTCTGTGGACCGCTTCCATGTGGTCTGCAAGGATTTCTTATGCTCTCAGAATTGCTTGGTGTTTAGAGCTAAACTCATTTCAGGGTTTCAGGTTGCTTCTGGTAGCCAGACACATTCTTGTTTGTTTGAGAATGTGTTTGTGAGTAAAGATATGAGAGAGTTGTAGTGTGTGTGTGTGTGTATGTGTGTGTGTGTGTGTGCGCACCTACCTTTCTGTCCCCACATCTGTCAAGCACGTGCATCTTTCAAAACGTTCAAACACCACATTATGCCACTCACATCCAAACTGGAACTTCAGCAACACATGCTGCGACGTTCTGAACAGTCACCCGCTGACAGTGTCCAGCTGAAAAGACTTATGGGAAATATATTTTTGGCCCAGACTTGGAATGTCGGGTTAAAATAAAAGGAATGAAATGGGAATGGGCTGAAGTTTCCGTATCTGCATCCTATCATAAGACCATTATCTGATCAAGCCATGTGTTACATGAATGTGTCCACTCGCACCACACAAACATATCTAATATTACACACGTTCACAAGCCAAATCCCTGCATTCCGCAATGCATCTGATTTCACAGCTGAGTTGACTTTGTGGAGTCTCAAGAGAGTGGAGAACGTGGCACTTTTTTAAACACCGGGTTTACACTTTTATCACAACAGGCGTAAGAATCCAAAAAGCAGGAGGGGCTGGGGGGGAGCGGGACGACCCGTTTCCTGATACCTCTGCTTCTGATGCTCTGCAATTAGCCCAGTCCCAGTAGAGAGGACTTCTGAGAGACCGTGCGTGCCAGGGTCTGTATGCATCTGTGTGTACATTACATGCATGCGTGTGTGTGTGTGTGTGTGTGTGTGTGTGTGTGTGTGTGTGTGTGTGTGTGTGTGTGTGTGTGTGAGAGAGAAAGGAAGACAGAAGAAGGGATCTACTGCTGCTGAATATTTGATCATTCTTACAAAAGTAGTACACACATCCACACACACACACACACACACACACACACACACACACACACACACACACACAGAGGTATACATGTCTAAGTACTATTGTTATTTTTTGTTGATCTATTTTTTCCTTGCAATGATGAATTCTGAAAGACCAGTTTTTTCTCTTTATGTTTCTTATAAAAAATTATATTGTGGAATGAGTATTTATAAAAATACATTATAATCTTACTGAAAATGGAACTTCCTAATTCTTAACCTTTACAAGTGGTGATGTGGTACCTTGTTCCCGACAGCACCGTGGAACCCAGATCTTCAGCGATGACCTCCGGCACGCGCTGTTAGCAGCGTAGGATCTGAGATTTAGGCCTTCCTGCTCCATGAAGTTCAGGGAGGAGACAACCCCAGCTACACCGTAAACCCCCTCTGACAACTTCAAACAGAGCGCGCCTCACATAAGTATTTGCAGAACAAGGTAATTTATGCGTAAAGTGACTTTTGTCATGTTTCGTTGTGAAATCAAAGTCAGACTTTTACAACCCGCACTGTGAAAAGAACCAGAGGAGAACCATGAGGGAGGGACTTTCACTCATTCTCTCTCTCTCTCTCTCTCTCTCTCGCTCTCTTCCCGTAGGCAGAGGGGTTAATCTAAGGCATAAAGGTTACGATGTATGTCTTGTGAGTAATGACGGGATGATGTGTGTGGAGATGGCGTGACAGTGTGCAGTCGTTAACCTCTGCTCGCTGAGCGCACACGCATGCACACACACACACACACACACACACACACACACACACACACACACACACACACACATTCCCCCCACTCATACACACATGCATGCACACATACACCCCCCCACACACACATACTCCCCCCCCCTTCACACACACACACACACACACACACACACACACACACGCTCACTGCTGTGTTGCGGAAGGTGCTCGTCTCTTGTGACAGAGCTTTGGGGTTCAGTCCATGCGTGTGATTTACAGCTCCCGATGTGACCGGCACACTGCCCAGTCTAACACATACCATCAGCATCTGCTGCTCTCCCTCCGCCCCAGAAGAACCTCGTCTCAAGCACCTGCGCCAGGGACGGCGAAGGCCGCAGTTCCCCGATGCCATACGAGGGAGACTCTCCTTTGAACTCATTGGACTCATTCAAAACTAATTTATCTGCCTGGCTTGTAACGGTCAGGTCACATTCAACAAATAAGGGGGACAAACGGTTAAAGGTCAAGCTGACCTGTTCAGTCAATAAGATTCAAACATGGGGTTCCATTTCTGTGGCTGTGGGGGGATCTGTGAGATCCACACCAGCGTGGCACTCTGGGTGCTAAATGATCCAGGGGACCACATAGCCACATAGCCACCACACACACCGAGCGCCTGCAGTCTGAGGCCACGCGTGCTCAAAAGATGAACGTGGCCAGAGTATAAAGTGAGTGCAGCCTGAAATCCAAAGCACATGTGTGCAAATGCTTAATACTATGTTGCAAGAATGTGTGTGTGTGTGAGTGGGAGAGAGAGAGAGAGAAAACGGAGAGAGAAACACGATAAAAAGGCAAACAAATAAGGAGAGTGGGATGTGTGTGAAGGCCTGTGAAGTGCTGCCCCGTTAGCCCCTGTCATGACCCTGTGACTGTTTGTTGACACTTTCTCGACAGAGGCCCTTGAATAAAAAGGGGAGAATGAGAAAAAGAAGGAGGCAAGGAGAGAAAAAAGAGAGAGAATGCTCTTTTGATGGATGAAGGGGTCTCCTGTTACATTCAGAGGGGGGTACAGCTGTGACAAGCTGCTAAGTGTGACTGAGCAAGAGGAATAACGTCTGAGAGCTAGCAGAGCAGATGACCCCACCTCCTTCGCCCCGCCTCCCTCACCCCGCCTCCCTAGCCCCGCCTCCACTAACTCGCCTCCCCGTGTCCCGCATGTCCTGCACAGGAGAGGAGAAGGGAATCCAGCTCACCAAGAAACAATTTCACCTTGAAGAAATAAAAAAGTAATAATTCTGTGATGTGTCCTGCTGGGACGAGCTGACGGACTCTTGTGTGTTTGCGTGTCCCCTGCATGTTTATGGACAGTGTGAAGTGAGAAAGTGGACATATTAGAGAATGGCATCTGGGATCAGGAATGACACTTACTGACTGTGTGAAAGTAATGACGGTCCTCAGCTGGGGCCTGACATGGCTCACCACCTTGACGTGCTAGAGACGTCCGAGGGAAACTATCACTTCATCAGCATTTCGGTTAGGTACGAAATATGATTATTTGGCCATAAATAATTTTTTAAAGCCATATTCTGTATTCTATATACTCCCATAGCCACACACACACACACACACACACACACACACACACACTTTATTTCCTTAAAATGTTTATTATTTGTACCTTATGTGAGTAATTTCATCTGATGACATTTAGTATTTTTCCCTTCCTTCAGTAACTCGTCTTTGATAACTAATTCCTAGTTTATGAATGTATGGCTATGTCAGTGAGGGTCGACCTGCAGGGGTCCTATGAAACACATTGCCCCTAACCTCTGTGAAATGGCTCTACAACCCTATGTAGATATGCCACACCTGTTCACTTTAGCACTGTAAGATAACGCTATAAACGCTTGGTAGAATACAGAGGTGCTTCCCAACGCAGCGTCTGTCTGTCCAACACCAGCGTTCGTGAGGTCCTCCTCTGTCCAATGCCAGCGTTCGTGAGGTCCTCCTCTGTCCAACGCCAGCGTTCGTGAGGTCCTCCTCTGTCCAACGCCAGCGTTCGTGAGGTCCTCCTCTTATTGACTTCAGCAAACCGTTTGCTAGTTGGCAATATCAGTCGTGCTAATGTGGAGCGTGCCATGTCGGCTGACGGAGAGAGCTATTGAGTCCGGCGCAGCCGTTATTGCTGGAGTATAACAAATTGCAGTGTTTTACATATCATTAATAAAAAACAAATCTACCACTCTGTGGTGTTTTTAACAATTATTTATTTAACATGAACATTTGCGTTATCCAGCATACGCGGATGTACTGTCAGGCAAAGAGTGTTAATGTAGGCCTAATTTGCCTTAGTAACACTCCTAGGTCCTTTTTGCAGGATTGCACACACACACACACACACACACACACACACACACACACACACACACACACACACACACACACACACACACACACATATATGCTGTCAGGACATCTCCTTTCAGGATGCACTATTGTTAAGTGGCCCGGTCCATCATGTGTGCGGGTCACAGAATGATTCCCCTTCCTGTGCTCCACACTTCACACTTGCTTTTTTTCTGCAGGTTAGAATCCGAAACCTACGGCAACAACACCCACACTTCTCACACACACAACCTTTATCCCCGCCAGTGAAATCTCCGACTCGCAACACTCCCCCCTCCCTCCGAGTGTGAAAGGGACCAGTAACACATGGCCCCGGCCCCGCGAGAGGAAACGCGTTAGCATCCCGCGCTCGGACGTGTCCGCAGAGCTACGTGCCGTTTCAGGGGTGACGTCCCATTTTTTTCCTCCTCACTTTCCTTTGTTGTTTACGTTTCCCTCCCGGCGCTCCGGCTGGGCGAGGAGGAGAGGCAGGGCCTGGCGGAGGCCCGGGTTCGGAGCGAGGCAGGAGCCCGCCGGCCCAGCTGCCCCTTGCCCTCTGCCGGCCTGGGAGAGGACGGCGGCTGACGTCACGGCCGCAGCGGAGACCGCGCCATTGTGAGGACGCCGTCCACCGCAGGACCTGGGAGGGGCGGGCACACACCGCCGGGGTCAGGCGGGATTTGTCACCATGTGCTCTGTTTTCTTTTCCTCTTTTGAAGCTCTAAATTTAGGCGTCTGGCCGCAGGAGTCGGGCACAGTACTGAAAGCCGGTCAGACTGTGTTAATGAATTATTTACATGCATAGCCACCTCCACATTCAACTGTAATTACACTGATCTAACTCCATGTGTTTTTCCACCTTGCTTACATTTAAAGAGACACACAGGTATAAAAAACATTTTGGCCATATGTAAAGGATTTTCACTGATTTGAGACCAGGCATGCAATTCACGCATGTTTGATTCTCCGCTGATATGCATGGAGGGGTCTGTCTGTCTGAATGTGTCTCACATTCTCTCACTGTCGGTCTCTCTGTCTCTTTCTCTCTGGGTGAATAAGAACAAACAGTAAAAATGCTCTGCAACTTGTATATTCCTCCGTTATTAATGTGATTTAATTTAATTTGGAAAACATCTCCAGCAAGTTTCCTGCTGAAGTCTTTGAAGTGACAATACTAAATAATAAAAACCAATTAAATATGAATCACAGAAGCAGTGTCGGCATTCATGTGATTCCTGTTTGATTTTTAGGGCATATTTGATCACTTCTTAGTGACTCCTTAAACCTCATCTGTCCTGCTTCAGCTCAAAAGAGTCTCTCTCTCTCTTTCTCTCTCTCTTTCTTTCTTCTCTTTCTTCTGCTCTCTTGCTCCCCCTCTCTCCCTCTTTTTTTTACCTCTCCCCCAATCTGTCTTCTATACTTGCTCCTTCTCTCTCCCCCTCTCCCCTTCTCAATCTCTCCCCTTCTCCCTCTGCTTTGCATCTCTCCCTCTCTCCTCCCCTTTCCATCTCTCCCTAGCTCTCCCTCCCTCTCCTTCTCTTTCTCTCAGTCTCTTGCACTCTGTCACTTGTATTGTTGTTGTTATCCACCAATCGCCCACGTCTACTTCCCCAACCATCTAATGCATGCAGTAAATTATTCAGACCAAATTAATTTTACAGCACCTTGTTTCCACTAAGCATGCCAACATCTGTTGTCAAGTCACAAGTTTACATTGTTGGTCATTACTTTCCACAATGAGCAAAATGTTTTATTAACCTCCCGAGGGAGGGTCTTTGGGATCAGGCCGAATCATCCCTACTTAGCGAACCTTCCCTGAACTCCAGTAATCAAAGCCTGCTTGCCGGTTGGACGGTGGTGGGCTCTCTGCTCCTCCCTGGAGCCTGCTGCCACGCAAATGCCACTGAGCTATTGGACGGCACAGTCCTGTCAGGAAACGACGGACTGGGACTGAGCAGAGAACCTCTTTTGAAGTGACGTAGTGCTTTGCTGTTTTCTACTTAGGGCAGTACAAATCTCCATGCTATTGTTTCTCTAATAATAGTAATTGCCTCTGTGGAAACATCTTGCTGAGTTTTTAAAACGCATGGATGTTGCCAATGGAGCAGTGAATCATCTCAAGCCAACCTCTCCTTCTACCTTGAAGGGTTACCACTCAGTTCACATGTCAGGACTATTCTATACAATCATTGTTCTAATCAGTTTTTGTTTTATCTTTTGAGGTTTTGATTATCAGCAGTTGGAGAGTAACAGTAAGCAGGGCGGTGGAGTGTAAATCAGACGTCTGTAGTTCAACAGCTCCAGTCAGCCAGCCGGCGTCACTAATGTAGCGGGGATATGCACGCGCACGCCGGGGGCTTCCAGGAGAGCAGAGCCCAGGAAGCGCTCGGAGGATCCGGCTCCTCTCCGGCCCCAGTGCCGCTCACAGCTTCATTGTCTCGTGCTGCCCTCAGCATTAATGCTAACAATGGATTCAAGGCTGAATGTGTTGCTCGAAGCTATTTGTGCAACTGGAGCCAGTTTGGCCTTACAGGCTGTACTTCAGAATAAACATAAAAGCACCATCGAAACGCCACCCGCTGTCTGCAGTGTAGCGGTATTCCTCCCTCAAGTGCGCACGCGAACACGCTTACGTAGAAGAGATGTTAGCATTTAGTTAGCATTTACCTTTCATGCAGTGCTAGTTATACTCCACATAATGTGTGCAGGGTTAGGAATGTGGTCACTTACTAAATGGTTCTCTATTGGACCGTCTGTTGAGCACTCTAGTGGTCATGACTCAAGCATCCAGTCCATTCAAGTCCTTCATCAGGGAACTCAGACAAGAACAGAATGAAGCTAGACTTAAAGGTAGACTTAATCTCCTGGTTTACGTTGCTGTTGGATCAGAACTCAAGGGCTAATACTAACGATGGCAGTGTTTTTGTCATTTATAATTAGAATTACAGCTTTACATGTAGTGCTGGATGTCCCCATCAGTAGGTAGTCCCCCTTTCTCTCCCTCTCTCCCTCTCCCTCTTTCTTTCTCTCTCTCTCTCTCTCTCTCTCTCTCTCTCTCTCTCTCTCCCCCCTCTCGTTAGTGAGTCATGTGATCAGATCTGTCCGGAGTCTGGGTGTGTGCCAGGGACAGATGTGCTCAGTCAAATGACTAATTGAAAACCTAAAGGAAAACCAGCAGCTTGGCTATTCGGCGTGCATAATGAAAGAGCTGGACTGATAAAAAGCAAACGACAACACTAATGTGTGTGCAAACACACACACACACACACACACACACACACACACACACACACACACACACACACCCTCCCCTCTCATCAGCCGCACCATTAACAATCACGGGTGAAGATGAAAACAGCGCTCGGTTTATTCAGTAAATGAAAGCATATAACTAGATACCATCCCAGGAGTGCATTTCCAATTTTAATAATACATCAATGAGCCATAGCCCCAACTCACACATGCTTAACACGCGAGCCAAACACGCACACACACACACACACACACACACACACACACACACACACACACACACACACACACACAGAAGCAGTGCTTACAGCTTAGCTGTTCAGCAGACAACTCCCAGTGCTAGGGATTTAGCAGATGTGAAAAGGTACACAACATGATTGCTATTAGCTAAATTAAAAGAGCCTTTAGCAGTAGAGTCCCTACGCTTGACACCTTAAGACTACAAACTGATATTTTCCATTTCGGTTCATAATTCTTTATGTTGTTCCCTATTTTCTAACGGTCTCCGATACGCCTCTTTCTTTATGGGGAATTATGGCAGCCCGCACTTGCCTCAGATTATGGGCATGAATAATAAAATACCATCTAATTAAAAACTGTAGTTAAATATGCAAAATTCTAATGATAATGAGATTGTGCAATACCTCGGAGTAAAGCACTTTATGAATTAGTCAGAGGAGAGAGAGAGGTGGCATGACCTGAGAAGAGTGTAGCACCAT
Source organism: Brachyhypopomus gauderio (assembly GCF_052324685.1). Lineage (NCBI taxonomy): Eukaryota > Metazoa > Chordata > Actinopteri > Gymnotiformes > Hypopomidae > Brachyhypopomus > Brachyhypopomus gauderio. Next base: position 481,437 of record NW_027506929.1, on the reverse strand, counting down.
TCCACCATTTTGTGTGTGTGTGTGTGTGTGTGTGTGTGTGTGTGTGTGCGTGTGTGTGTGTGCGTGTGTGTGTGTGTGTGTGTGTATCTACTAACCACCCATATGTGTCATTGTCTCTTGTAATTCAGTCAGTAAGATGTAGCTTGTGAATTTGATCCAAGTCTCAATACTAGTTTTGTTGTTATGTTGTTTTTTATGATAAGCACAAGAAGGTCTTGTCCAATGACAGCACGGGATTCTTCTAAACCACACCCCCTGACCTCTGACCTTCCTCAGTGTGTTGTCCATAAAGACATGCTACAACTGTGTTGACTGAGTGTAAGGATGCATTAGTCTCTAGTTTGTGAACCCTGTCATGAAAGCCACGTTTAGTCAAATCTCGAACGGGCTGGTAAACACACTTGTACGTTTCCCGAGTGAAACATGGGGAAAGCACGTTGGGCTCAACAGCTCTCGTCCGTACACGTTAGCGTCATCATCAGAGCCACAGGAGGCTCTAACGTACTAGACGGCGTTGGTCTGTTCTCCTGCATAAACCCAGAGGCCTGGAGGACATGCCAGTGAACGATATCACCCTGTCCCGTTTACGAGACGGGGGAGGGGGGCTCGCCATTAAACCAGATCCAATAATAACGCTCTGTTTAATAAATCCGAGCTGGCACGGGTGGGATGAGAGCGGCAGTTAACGTGGATGGAAGTAATGCTTTACTCAGATTGAGAGACTCACGCTGCACACTGTCACACATGATGGCGCCCTTCCGCCCGCCGGCCTACATAACTCACGCACGGAGCCGAGGTGTGCCGCGAGGTGTTTATTAACATTTTAACAAGAGCCCCGCCATGACGGGTTCATCGGCCGTTGAAAGCGATAGGACTGATCCGGGATCAGCAGGAGGGGGATCGTCTCGCTGGCCCACTCTGATAGGCTCGATAGGCTCGACTGACCTGAGATCAGCATCAGCAAGGAGCATATGTTCCTCGCAGACGGCGCTGCCACCGACCTTCCAACACCCAGGGCCGCTGGTGACGCCCGATGACTTTCCTCCGAGTTTTTATGTGCAAATAAATAGCAGCATGCCGAGCTATCCATCACACGTTATTATCATGATTGTTTTTATGTCTAAACTATAAGCAAATGCTTGATTATGAAGTGCAGAGGATAAATCTGAGGTGGCACTTGGGAGGAAACGTCCATGCCAACAAAGCCGTCATTTAGATTAACGAAGCAGCAGACCAACTCTCTCTCTCTCTCTCTCTCTCTCTCTCTCTCTCTCTTTTACCGCATGTTCTCAGAGTTTGATGGCCGTGACGACCTCCTTGCAGTCTTGTGAACTTTTAAACTTTTAACACATATCCCACGCAGGCTCCAGTCAACTCCAGACACCTGACCTTCAGTTCTACTATTAAAGAAATCTGCCATTATTTCTCACACTGGTCCCGTTGTCACAACGATCTATAACCTCACGCACACGCCTGCTCTCTTAATACCTTGGAATATGCTCTGCGGTAATATAGGGCCAAGGTCATCTGGCGAGAAAAGGCATTTCCAGTGTAACAGCAGGAGTAAACCCTGATTATTAGCCTGTAATTACAGGTTTTTTACACCGTAGACCAGCAGGACTATTGTGTCGCACATTAATTAGTTTCTGTGATGTTTTAATACACAAATGTAGAAACACTGCTGTGTGACACTGCGCTGAGCTCATGTTGCCTGGGAGATCGTGATGATGCAATTAGGCTGATCAAAGACTAAGGAAATGTGATGCATTTACAGCTCAAAGTTTACAAGTTATGATGTCAAACTGGCGTTCAGAACACAGCTGAGAGAAATGGTGTCCTTCTGTTTGAAAGTGCTTTCTCTCTCACACACACAAACAATGATCACATGCACACAATGCTCTTTTCTCTCTCTCTCTCTATCTCTCTCTCAACACACACACACACACACACACACACACACACACACACACACACACACACAGTTCTCTCAGAGACAGGAAGGAGAACGTACCAGTATAGAATCAACCATTTTCACCTGACCTCTCTACACTCTCTGTACCATGCAGATGCTCAGAGGAACAGAGAGAGAGAGAGAGAGAGAGAGAGAGAGATGGAGGTAATAATGGTAATTGGAGTTTTGTTATTATTATTACAGTTGTCATTGTTGTTATGGTTGTCATTGTTGTTGGTATGTAATATGTAATAATGTAACAGGACTACCTGCTGGTTGTCATTGGTGTTGGTATGTAATATGTAATAAATTATTATACTAATAAAGTAACAGAACTACCTGCTGGTTGTCATTGGTGTTGGTATGTAATATGTAATAATGTAACAGGACTACCTGGTGGTTGTCATTGTTGTTGGTATGTAATATGTAATAATGTAACAGGACTACCTGGTGGTTGTCATTGTGGTGGTATGTAATATGTAATAAATTATTATACTAATAAAGTAACAGAACTACCTGCTGGTTGTCATTGTTGTTGGTATGTAATATGTAATAAAGTAACAGAACTACCTGCTGGTTGTCATTGGTGTTGGTATGTAATATGTAATAATGCAACAGGACTACCTGCTGGCTGATGCTGACGTGAGTCATTTTCCTTTTGGTTCTATGTTCTTAATTTCTTCATCAAAGCTTTGCCAATACAAGTATGAATATCTGTAATGCCAATAAAATACAGTTGGATTAAATTGATTTGAGAGATAGGCAAGGGAGGCAGAGAGGGAGTGAGAGAGAGAGGAAGAGAGAGAGAGGGAGAGAGAGAGAGAGAGGATGAGAGAGAGGGAGAGAGAGGGGTAGGATGAGGGAGAGAGGAAGTTTGAGGGAGAGGGAGGAAGAGAGAGAATGAGGGAGATGGAGAGAGGGAGAGAGGGAGAGGGTGAGAGAGAGAAGAGAGGGAGTGAGAGAGAAGAGATGGAGTGAGAGAAAGCATGATTGAGAAATAGAGAGAGTGATTAAGAGTGGCTGCTTTTAGGTAAATAACAGCCGAGTCTTTTGCTGAGCGTGATTTACTTTTCTTGTCGGAATGAAATGTTTTTTTGTTCATTTGTTTTTTTGTTTTTTTCTTGGTTTGGAGAGAATTGCCCACAGCAGTAATGAAATCCCCCCCTCTCTGCCGAGCTGCACAGCTTTTAACAAGCTGATAAATCTCACAGGAACTCTAATGCATATATTCTAATAACAGCCCAATGAATAGTAAACACAGAAAGTTTCGAAAGAGACTCATATTTCTCGCTTTTAGCAGTAACAGTAGTTCACTGCTTGCTGGCAAGAATAATGCCAGTTATCTAGACATGTGCATTTTTATGGCAATAATTTCTGCTAATGTACATTTGCATGTCTGAGAGGAAGTTAGACTCCAGGAACACATTGCAGCTGTTTAGATCCTTTACTTTCTTCGCTTTACTGGGGAAAGTGCGGCCATACTGTCAGCTGACACCATCTCTCATTCTTCTAAAAAACCTAAATCCATCTTAACTAAGCCTTCTATACACATGCTGATGGTCATACGTGTTAACAGTTATAGTAACTGCATATTAGCAGTCCTACATGTTAAATGGAACAATTTGATATTAAAGGTATCGTAATTTTTTTTGCTTACTTTATTTTTTATAACACCATTTGTATACTCTTCAAAAACAGCACTGACGGTAGACAGACAGGCAGAGTGTGTGGAAACTGCTATGTATGTGTGTGTGTGTGTGTGTGTGTGTGTGTGTGTGTGTGTGTGTGTGTGGAAACTGCTATGTATGTGTGTGTGTGTGTGTGTGTGTGTGTGTGTGTGTGTGTGTGTGTGTGGAAACTGCTATGTATGTGTGTGTGTGTGTGTGTGTGTGTGTGTGTGTGTGTGTGTTTGTGTGTGTGGGAGAGACTGAGTGAAGCCCACTACAATATATGTAAATAATGATCAGCATTGTTACAACCAGACAGGGTATTAGCTGACGTCATGGCTCAACAGTGCCTGCGTTCCAGGCAGTTCCAAAAGTGTTACCTTGTAGCCCCACAGGGTGTTGCTATGTGACATCCCAAAAAATAACAACGTCAACAACCACAATGACGGGATAAAGAAGGAAATATAACCAGTTATACCCTGGTGTTGTTTGGTTTCAAAGACGTACATCTGGATCGGTATTCTTTTCTTTTCTCTTCCTCTTTCCCCCCCTTCAGTGTGTCACATAAATAGAATCATTCCTTGCCATATTTAAGTTAATATAGCGTTGAGTAAACAATGGCCATACCCCTGCCTGGAATTAGCGTGTGTTTGTGTGTGTGTGTGTGTGTGTGTGTGTGTGTGTGTGTGTGTGTGTGTGTGTGTGTGTGTGTGTGTGTGTGTGTAGGGGAGCGGGGAGGGTGTGAGGGCAGCAATGATAATGATAGCCTTTTAATGGATCCAATTATGAGAAAAATATTCTGCTCTGGCATGATCCCTGTTTGTTCTCTCTCTCTCTCTCTCTCTCTCTCTCTCATCCTCTCTCTCTCTCTCTCTCTCTCTCTCTCTCTCTCTCTCTCTGTGCTTCTCACTGACAGACAGACAGGCCTGGGGCAGGTACCCTGTTCAGCTGCTAATGCTGAGAAGGTCAGCAGACTGATCTTTTCAGCTCAGAAACACTTTTCAGATTTCTTAATTAGGCCAAAAGGTGTGTAAGAAACCTGAGTGTGAAAGCTGCTCAGAGGGACATGACAACTCAGGCATGTATGTTCGCCTTTGCTCTCTTTGTCTCTCATAATTCTCTGGTCAAGCTCAACATTGTTTCAAAGAAAAATAAATAATAAGTAACAAAAGATTTAGGTCATTCACCACTCAATGGAGTCCACTTGGGTTTCAGATGTTTTTAATACTAATTAACAGTCAAACGGAATCCCTCAGTGTGTCACCCCCAACTATCTATCTATCTATCTATCTATCTATCTATCTATCTATCTATCTATCTATCTATCTATCTATCTATCTATCTATCTATCTTTCTATCTATCTATCTATCTATCTATCTATCTATCTATCTATCTATCTATCTATCTATCTATCTATCTATCTATCTATCTATCACTGGTGGAGTAAAATGGCCTTTGCTCTCACGCTGAGTTTACCACTATTTAAGAACTTGACACCACGTTACACAGGAGGAGTGGAGGGAATAGACAGGAGAAGCTGCCCATCGGGTGGCCTCGTCCAGGGCGAGGTGGCTGCCCTCCCTGTCTTCATGTCCTGACCATCGTCCCGCGCTCTCCTGCTTGCGTAATGGCGTGGGTTTAAAGGCGTCCATCTCACAGGCAGAACAAGGCACTATGAACCTCGACAGCACTGGGTTTGCTGCGTCCTCCAGAAATACGGCTGGCCCGCTGTTACGAGACGTGATGGCAGAGACTCAAACGCATGGCCCAGCATTAAAAGCATTTATCATCATCTCTCTCTCTCACCTCTGCCACGTAAGAAGAGTTCTCTTACCATCACTCATCTTTCTCTCGTTTTTTCTCTCTCTTCTCCCTCTCAAAGTCTTATCATCCTCTAGGATTTTCCTCTCATTGTTTATCATCATGATTCTCTCCTTCTCCACTCTCTCTTCCTCTCTCTATCTCTATATTCCCTCTCTCCTTTTCTCAATCTTCCTGTTTTATCAATGTATCTCTTTCTTTCTCCTCCTGCCTTTCTTATCTTCTTTTTGCGGGAAGCTCACTGCTTCTGGAAAGCTGGATACGTTCTTATTTGGGCTAGAACGATGACCTGATGCTACCTGGAGCGTTCCAGAGCTCCTGGATATGACTAGGCAGGAGGATGATCTGAGGGACGTGTGTGTGTGTGTGTGTGTGTGTGTGTGTGTGTGTGTGTGTGTGTGCATGTGCATGTGTGCGCACATGTATACATGCTTCACATGTTTGATAAGATGCTTGACTGTGTTTATTTACTCTGACGTGGTTATTACTGAATTATCTAGGCACCTCTACCAAATACACGTTAGACATTACTTAAGGTGTATAACCTGCCCTTATAAGTTTCATATCAAGTTACAATTAAACACTAAAGTAACTTTATTTACTCTTAGTGCTGTTCTTTTCCTCCTGACCCGAGGAGGACGGCCTCTCCTCCTGCGCTCGCCTCCTCTCCGCATGTCTCCTGCTTGGGGAGAGTTCCTGTCACCTTGGTTGGCTCATTAGGGCCGTGCTCCCAGGATCTCGGTATGTATGAGTTCTGTTTGTGACAACATGTGTTGTAAAGAGCACAATAGAAATCAATTTGAATGGAACCGAATGTGGTAAATAACTTAAAGCAACGCACATGTTTACGCTACGTCTTTGAGCGATTTATTTTAAGCCTGTTTTCTTTTTTTTTACGGGTTCTTCTATCCAGGATCTAATTGCTGTAAAAGATGTGTGAGGTCATCTGCTGCAGAATGACTCTCATAATCATAACCCACGACTGGCACGCTGTTGCTCCAGCAACAACCATGCTGGTTTGGACACATTTTGAAACATTTATGTTTGCCAGAATTTACATTTTCACAGGCTGTGAGAAAGAGGACATGATGGTTCTTTGCCTTCCTATCTCCTTCTCTCTCTTCCTCTCTGTCTGTTTCTCCCTCTCTCTCTCTCTCTCTCTCTCTCTCTCTCTCTCTCTCTCTCTCCCCCCCTCTCTTTTTCCCTTTCCCTCCATCTCTGTCTCACTCTGTCCATTCTAACCTGGAGACGCATCCACTCGGGGGTCTCCAGAGAGGCCTGGTCTGTAGGCCTGAACGTCTGCTCTGCCTCAGCTGAGACACATCCTTCCACGTCTGCCTTTGACTTCTCCAGGGTTCAGAGAGAAGAGTTTCATCTGGGGCTTCGTTTCACGTCCACTCCCTTTGAAAACGAACCTCTTCGATGGTTTGCACGTGCACGATTTGCTGAGGTAATGGAAGGTGGACAACCCTGGCCTTCTTGCTAGGAGGCGATCACGTCATATCTGGCCATGTGCGTATGTCAAGGCAACCGTGCCAGTCCACAACACAAGCCCATAGAGAAATGACATGACCTCACAACTCACATGTCATAGCACTAACCATGACACTCACCAAAAATAAGAAATAACTAGATTAAAAATTGTAATGGTTTGTTGTGTAACCACACGTACAGAGCTAGCGGGCTACCGTAACTCTTCCTCTTCCTGTATAACTAGTTACAAACTCACTGGTCTCTGAGGGATGATGTCAGCATTCCTTTGTTCACCAACTGGGATTAAAACCAGGACCCATCCAGCCCCTCCTACACAGTCCTGACCAATTAACTTGTCTCAGTTTGCATTTATTTTAAAAATACGATAATGTAAAAAAATTGTGATTATCCATTAATAGGTATAGGATTACGTCTATGAATTGCAGTTAGACTGGTTAAATTCTTTCATTATTATTATTAATGTTTTCCTTTACAGTAAATAATAGTGGAATCCCTGATATTATTTACTCAAAACTATTTCCTAAGTATAAAAAACATACATAATACATTTAGACAGTGCAGAATAAAGTATGAAGCCCCATGCGAAGCCCATCATATGTGTCCAGCAGCGCGGTGAATTCTCCCTGGGCATGGAGATGTTCAGGGCTGGCTGTGGCACCTCTGGTAGTGTGGTGACCATATGGAGACAGACCACTGCAGAGCAATGGCAGGAATACCTGAGTGGGTAATAAAGGGGCTGATGCCTTAGACACTGGAGACAACCTATCATATCACACACACACACACACACACACACACACACACACACACACACACACACACACGCACACACGCACACACACACACACACACACACGCACACACACGCACGCACACACACACACACACACACACACACACACACACACACACACACACACACACACACACACACACACACACACACACACACACACACACACAGACACCCCCATCCCCATTTACAGTGACCTACTTTGCTAAGCAAGGAGAGAGAGAGAGGGAGAGAGAGAGAGAGAGAGAGGGAGAGAGGGAGAGAGGGAGATAACCTTTAATTGTATGTAATCTTGAAGTGGAGGGAGTGAGAATGAGAGAAAAAAGGACATGATGGAGAATGGAGCAGTGTGAGAGCAAGGCAGACATGGAGAGGAGACGTGAGAGGAGACGCGAGAGGAGACGTGAGACGAGACACTCGCTAAAGGTCATCAGCTGGGGGCTGAGGGCACTGTCTGCTTCCGACGGAAACAAGGCAGGGGGAGCTTTGCTTTTCGAAATATATCTAATTCTGAATTCAAAACTCCTCTCTGTCTCCCTCTCTCTCTCCTCTCCTCTCTCTCCTTCTCTCTCTCTCTTTTTCTCTCCTTTTCTCTCCTTCTCTCTTGATTTTTTCTCATCCTTCAGTTCGATTTGAATAAACTATTCCTACTTGTCAAGAGAGGCAAACCTTCACTTTGATTGACATTTGTTTTCCTGAAGTGCAGTTGACCCTGAAGCAAGGAGGTGAAAGCAATGTACTGTAGTAAATACCATATTCATTGAAATACCTTATTCATTTAAATGTCATATTCATTGAAATACTCATTTACCTGTAGAGGCTCTATAAAAATGCCCTAAAAACAATAATGTATATATATATCGAATCATCGTGTGTGTGTGTGTGTATGTGTGTGTTTTACATAAGCATTAAGTTAATTCAATTAGAGATGAACAAATATGTCGATCATTTCAACAATTGTCAACACTGCTGGAGTAACAGCTCTTCGATCTATGTAGGATGTGTTGTAAGATCTCTGTAATGACCTTGACTCGTGTGAATGGCGGTACACGAATGTGTGTAGATGTGAATGTGAGTATATAGGTGAGGAAACTAGCATAGGTGTGTGTGTGTGTGTGTGTGTGTGTGTGTGTGTGTGTTTGTTTCTGTGTCTGCATGTGTGTACAGGTGTGAGTTAGCTAACCCCCTTGTGTGTGTGTTTGTGTGTTCTGTATTGGCATCAAATTTTAGTGAGTTATATATGTATGTACTGCTATATGTCTTGTGTTGTAGCTTGTGTGATAAGTCTTGGCAGCTTATAATTTGTTCTAATTTGCTGAAGCATTTGTCCTCTAATGATTTCTTTATTACAAGCACTACACAGGCGGAATGTGTGTTGAAGTAGACCCCGAGCCACTGAGAGTGCTGTTTAAACAATCATTAAGGATGTTACTTTACTGATCAGTGGAGACTTTGATTTGCAAACAGTGGCTCCAGTGTGAGGTAAACAAAGGAACAGTGTTTTTTTTTTTTTGCGGCGGAGTGTGTTAATAAATTCTTACAAATGTGTGCGTGTACATGTGTGTCCATGCACTGATACATGTGTGTATACATGTGTGTGCGTGCACATGCATGTTGGTGTGCTTGCCTGTATGTGTGTGATTTGGTGTGTGTGCATAAGTGTGTGTATCCCTGATTGTTACAGCATTGTGAGAATTGTAAGGAAAGGGAAATAGGTTTGTCCCCCTCCCAAATGCCTCCTGCAGAGTTCTAACCTCATGTACCCTCTATGGAAGAATAACAAGTCCCCAACATCTTGAGCAAACCACCACGAGAAAACTGTTCCATTCAATACGCGGATGGGCCTCATTATAGTGATATAATAACACTCCTGTGTGCCAGATACTTTTATGTACACCACAACACTGTTTATTTAATATTAGGAAGATCTCAGTATATCAGTCTGCTCCCCAAATTCTCCATATTTCATTGTAGATGGCAATCAACGTGATTCCGAGGAGCTCTTTAATACAAAATCTCACTAAATCAAAATGAAATCCTGTAATTGCTAGGCTTGTTATTGCAATGTTTGTGTGAGCCATCTCCTGTAGAATTCCCCAGTACAGCAAGGGGTGAGGGGTGACACAGATGTGTGACACAGATGTTGACTAAGCTCATACCTGAGTCACCTGAGCCCATAACATCTACATCTAGCCTCTGCACACATATAGGATCACAGAACAAAAGAATAAAAATCTAAACATTAACATTAGTAGTATAAGTAAGTTGTGCTGGCATGCAAATGTAGAGGACATCTCAGTACAGAGGACATCTTAACATAGAGGTCATCAAAAATGTGGAGGACATCTCAACATAGAGGACATCTCAACACAGAGGTAATCCAAATGTGGAGGACATCTCAACACAGCAGACATCTCATCATGGAGGACATGTCAACACAGAGGACATTACAACACACATGGTATCTCAACATGGATGACATCTCAACACAGAGGACATCAAACCAGTGGACATCAACACAGAGGACATCAAACAAGTGGACATCTCAACACAGAGGACAGCTCCGAAAACTCTCCAAAGTGCAACCTCACACAGTCACACACATTAACCTGTAGATTTGTTCCATATGACTGTGTGAAACACTTTGAATTGCCAGTGTGTATGAAATATTCTGTACATTTAACCATATAATATCCAAATACACATTTAATCTTCTTCTTCTTCTTCTTTCTGTAACGCGCTGGCGAAGGCAACGGACGAGACAGAATCCTCTTCCAGAACGTAACGTTTATTCGTCTTTCACAAAAATATCGCAGACAGCGCACATTTAACACTAAAGACATATAGCGACATGTAAGACTCAGACAACGATGAGCACAAGACACTGCGCGAACGCACATTAAATAGACAGACAACATAAACCCCACGTGATGACGAGACGAGCCACAGGTGAGACAGATAATCACAAGACACAACCGCACCCACGGAGATACACAGACGCAGACGAGTAGACGTAGACGACGAAAACACACGCCCCAAAGGGAGGGTTCGGGAACCGTAACGTGACACTTTCGGCTATTCCCATTCCCAAATACACATTTAATATACAAATGAATATACAAATAAGCATAAAATATCCAAATACATATAATATTCAAATGCATAAACATATATAAAATAAGCATATAATATATTCATATATTATCCAAATACATATAAAATACAAATAAGCATATAATATACAAATACAAATATATACAATATACAGACAGCATGTATGTCTTTGCAATTTTTTTTCATAATTCACACTCATATATAAACTCATATACTCACACTAATTTATAAACCCATATACTCACACTCATATATAAACTCATATACTCACACTCATATATAAACCCATATACTCACACTCATTTATAAACCCATATACTCACACTCATATATAAACTCATATACTCACACTCATATATAAACCCATATACTCACACTCATATAAAAACTTATATAGTACTCACACTCATATATAAACTCATATACTCACACTCATTTATAAACTCATATACTCACACTCATATATAAACTCATATACTCACACTCATATAAAACTAATAAACTCACTCTCATATAGAAACTCATACTCTCACTCATGTATAAACCCATATACTCACACTCATATAAAAACGAATATACTCACACTCATTAACTCATGTACTCAATCATAAACTCATATAATCACACTCATATATAAACTCTTACAGTTTCTAGATGAATAACAAGTTACACACCCTCCCACACACCCACACCCACCCACACCCTCCCACACACACATGCATGTTACCAAAACAAGCCCCAGTGATTTATCCCTATATGGAATATTCCACAAGTTCTGGTTAGATCACGGAATTGTGTCAAAGCAGAGTCATCGATCAGGAGTGGAGCTGTGTAGGTTCCCTTCCTCATTGGTCTAATTTAGGGACCTTGTAAGGGAAAGCACAGACACCAGCAGAGTGGGGGCTTGTGGGATAGCATATTCTCCACACTATATATGACACGTCTTATTATGGTGATGATGGCAGGGGTTGGCCTCATTGTCATGAACGGGTAACAAGGCCATCACTGTTCCTGCTCCTGAGGTCATGACTACATTTGACCTCTGTCTCATCATCGGCCTTAATGCGACACCTCT
>NW_027506929.1:459521-462021 GCF_052324685.1 Brachyhypopomus gauderio | reverse complement strand
AGGGGCAGTCCTGCTGTGAATAGTCCAGAAACGGTTCCAGCTCCATTGTCTGAATGGAGGACATGTGTCCCCATGCCCTGAGCTCCAGGTTTGACCATGCAGGGCATGACGCAAATCTCATTCCCCAAGAGCCTTGACTGCTGGCTGGGATTCTCCCAGCCCCGTCCCCTCCCCTGGTCTGCTGGGGAGGAGGGTGTCCCAGTGGACAGACACAAACGAGGAAGACTCACTGTAGTATTCCTTAATTAAACTCAAAATAGAACAATTGTTCAATTTACATTATGTGACCATGGAAACATGATGAAGTTCTTGGCAAATTTAGGAAGTTCTGGGCAAGAATAAGCTTGGTTTTTTCACTGATATGTAATTAGTTCCTGGTTTAGAGTCAGATGTACTTTCTGTATCCGAAAATGGAAAAGGGACACTAACACAACAACGATTCTGCTGTGACGTCTTTTGCTATGCAGCGTCTCACCAGTGATCAGTTATTCTCTGTCTGCCCTGGTAGAGGAATTGGGCCTGACCCGGAAACACTCGTCACTCTGACAGCATGGACACAAACATCTCAACCAAAGTCATTCACTTCTACAAACGTTTTTTTAATCCATTCAATGATCATCTTCAACTTTGTTTCATTGAAATGCTAAATGGATGCTGGATTGTTCATTTAAACTGTAGGTAACAGACTGTGGTTGACCCTTGGCCCTGCTGGTCATTTGTTAAAACTCTGCCCCTGATCTTCGCTGACCCTGGATCAAGTGTCAGATGCATTTGTGGATTTTGCTCACGATGCTTTGACTGAGGCACAGTTGTGAGTAGAGATGGAGGCCCTGCGGATGCACTTGAGACGTTAGATGGGGTTTCATGCCAGCTGCATCGTCTTGGACAAGCTGTACAAAACACACACACACACACACACACACACACACACACACACACACACACACACACACACGCACACAGAGCTGGAGTGGCTAATCGGGAGATTCGGGAGGATTCCCGATGGGCCGGCTCATGTCAATCTCTAGTTTGGGCCGATTGGGAGGGAAAAATAATTTTGGGCTGAATTTGGGCAGGAAATTCCCGGGCTGAAAAAGTGTCCCACTCCGGCCCTGCACACACACACAGCATGTACAATCACAAAAACCTTTACATCATGGTTAGTAATTTTGCCCCATAGAGAAAGTATACAGTAACCCCAATGATCAAATCTGTCAGTAATAATCTCCTTTAGGGATGCGAATGCTAACTTATATTTTCATTCGTTTTCTCTACATTATTAGCATACTATTTATATTACAAGCTATAGGACTTTGGGCTGTCCATTGTGAGTATTTATCATGACTTAAAATACATAAATGCCTTATTGGTGTACTATCACACTGTTTTGACCTTGTTATGACAGAGTGTCATCTCCATCCTGTCAAGATGACAACATCTAATGAATGCATGCCAATTAGGAGAAGTAGAGCAGATGACCTCTGACCCTCTGGCCTGTGAGCTGTGTGTGAGCCCTAACAGAGCATTATATGTGACAACTCAGGAGTCAGAGGGGCCTTGTGGTACAGGGATCACTGAGTTTTGGTTGGGATTTTTTTTTTGCTGTCCAAAGGTCATCAAATCAAACAAAAACACCAGGACATCAATTTGCATTGGTAGGGTCAAACTAAGCTTGCATTTTAGGTTAAATGTCAAGACATCTCACCTGTTTTGTTTGATTGTTTTCATTTTGCTGCCTAGTTTTGTTGAAATAAGACAACTTATCATTGCTCAGTCTCTTTAACCTGAAGAAGTCATGGGCGGCAATTCTGAAACCGCAACTTTTAAGCTCAATTAAAACCTCTTGCTGAATCTGGTCCATACAAGCTGTTTAAAGACTTAGGAAATATTTATGATTTGTATGCTTTAGGGGGCAGTGTGGAAATGTAGTCCAGATATAATTGAACCTGCTGCTGTGTTCACTTGATTCTCTTGATTTACACTCTGTGTTTAATTGAGGCACCTGCAGAGGCTTTTATTAGTCATGTGTAAGTATTAACTAATCATTTCATATTCTCTCTCCATCGCTCTCTCTCTCTCTCTCTCTCTCTCACTCCATCTCTCTGTCTCACTCCATCTCTCTATCTCTCCCTCTCTCTCTTTCTCTCTCTGTCTAGTCATGTGGTGGTCAACTTACATGTCATCTTTATCCATTCTGAGACTGTATGAGGCACAAGACATGTAAGGGACTGACAGCGAGGGTTAGAGAGAGGGAGGGAGAGAGCGAGGGAGAGAGGGAGGAAGGAAGAGAGGAAGAGGGAGGGACTGAGAGAGGTGTGAAAGAAGGAGGGATCACATCTGCCACAGCATGACAGCCATCTCTTACTCCTCCATAAACAAGTCAGAAGAAATCACCATGGTCACCCAGCAGACACCCCGCGTGTCTCCAGTGCCTGTGGCCTCAGTAACACTGATGCAGCCCAAGCTGTTGTGATGTTCTCACCATCCCTGCTCCTGCTAA
>NW_027506929.1:389521-452021 GCF_052324685.1 Brachyhypopomus gauderio | reverse complement strand
CTAGTCTGATTAATTAGCTAATTCATTAGGGTTAGAAGTGTTGCCCAGAGAAAGGGTGTGTGTGTGTGTGTGTGTGTGTGTGTGTGTGTGTGTGTGTGTGTGTGTGTGTGTGTGTGTGTGTGTGTGTGTGTGTGTGTGTGTGTGTGTGCATCATGGCATTTGAGTCGAGAGTGCCTGCAGAGAGTCATTAAGTCATTAAGGGACAGCAAGGTGCATGCAAGGTGGTCAGATGTGACTCTTTGTTGCTATTTTTATAGGACTTTAGGCATGTGGTTGAATTTAAAGCTTCACCCTAACCCTTTTAATTACACTTTTCTTGAACAGTACAGAATGACCTTTACAATAGATCATGGTTGAATCAACTTATAGCTCTACTTAAAGCATCTCTATTGGATATAGAAATAATAAAACTCTAAATACAGACATAATAATACAAATATCATTATGATCCATCTATGTTTATATACATGTTTCTTTACCTGGACTCTCTTCTGGTGGACTATACACAAATTCAATTTTAAAGAATGATATTGGCCAAATTTATCATGGTAAACTGTTCACAGTATTTTACAGGAGCAAAGATGATATATTAATGTCTTGAAATCTCATCTAGCAATACATGTATTTGAGTTATGGATATCTAAAAAGAAACAGCCTTTCAAGATCACATTATTTTAAGTTTCAAAATGCAAAAGTATAATAAAATTGACCAAAGTGCAGTATTTCCTATTCAGCATGGTTCTACACCACTACCAGAGAATGGAGGGAATTCTGTAAAGTGGCCCAGCATGGTTCAGACAAGCCTGCTGGATCTGACACCCGAGAGAGGACGACGAGTCCACAGGACAGTATGTAGCTTGTTTTTACCATCTCTTCCTCCCAAGGGTCCCAGAACCTGCCAGCAAGGTCTCTCTCTCTCTCTCTCTTTCTCTCTATCCCCATCTCACTCCCTCTCTCTTCTATCCCTCATTCTCTTTCTGCAGTATCATGTTTATAGAAAGCAACTATTTCTCTATCCCTTCCTCACTTTCTCTTTCTCCCTCTCTCCCTGTCCCTCTCTCACTCCCCCTCCTCTCTCTCTCTCTGTGGGACAGACAGCTGGCAAATGGCTGATATGAGCAGAGTTTGAAGGCAGGCACAAAGACAGGGCCTTCAGGGCTCCTCCTTCTTTGCCTCCATTGACGGGCTCCTCAATCAGGAGGCGTGGGGCTGATCCACACACAAACACACAGTGCTGCTGCTGTGCAGGATGCCTCTTCTCTGCTGTGAATAACACACACACTCTGCATTCAAGCCCCTAGCTCTACAGGCCCAGGTAAAGCATCGCTGTGAATGGCTTAATGGCAGCCTATGAAAGCTGACATCTGAGATTACAAAATATAATTCACATGTAAAAGAGTAGTACTCAGCACACAGGTTGTGGTATTGCCAAGGAGACGGCTGCAGCCAATCAAATCAGCACAAACACCAGAAATGGATTTTTGGTCCCAAAATGATCCCTGAAAAAAATGAAACAAACAATAAATAAAATAATTCATTGCTTGTTTTACACAAACGCATCCATTTAAACCCCCTTTCTGTGTGTGTGTGTGTGTGTGTGTGTGTGTGTGTGTGTATGTATGTGTGACAGGATACCATAGAACTCTGTCATGTATGGCTGGTCTGGCTGCAGCTTTGCTTAACAACTCTGATGTGTTACAGACTAATTACTTGACAAATAATTAAGCATGTTCACATGGCTAACGCACACACCCCCTTACACACATCCTCTAACACACACCTGTCTGTGTGCTCATGATGTATGGCTTCTCAGATGTTGATGTGATGAAAGGAACCACCCACTCCTTAAAGAGTGCACTGAGAAATGCCCATACGCAACAAAATAGATGCTTACACACACACACACACACACACACACACACACACAGATATAAATATAGATTGACAGACAGATAGATATTCACTTGGACAGCTGATGAAGGCCGTCTGTCCAAACAAAATATCCTGTTTCTCTCTAAACCTCGTGTTCTTGACTAGCTCTGCATCATTTACTACAACACGCTACACTTACTCAGCAGGAAACGTTATATATATATATATGTGATACACACACATCAGAAGGCATAGTTGAGATCCTTAAGCGTCCACCTTTCCCTCTTTCTTTTTACTGCCATTCATACACAGATACACACACGTACACACACGCACACACACACACACACACACACACACACACACACACACACACACACACACACACACACACACACACACATACAGCCACACAGCATGTGACTTAAAAAAAAGAATGCAGGAATTCCTTTGTGCATCTGAAAGGGAGTGAGATTCCTGCTCTTGTGTCTGGGAGGCAGGTCAAACTGCAGAGGTCTGGGAGCAGCCCTAAAGGATGGGAAAATTAATGACTACAATGGACTCCTCGCATTTCTGCACGGAGAGAAAGAGAAGAAAGAAGAAGAAGCTCAACAAGGAGAAGGCGTGTGACAAGCGCCATTATTTGGTTATAATGTGAGAGAGGAGTGTGTGTGTGTGTGTGTAGGCTGTACTGCACTCTGTGTGGATGAGAGATGTTTCTGATGGTGTTGGGGTGGAGGAGGGGTCCAGGGGCACCAGGGTGTCAAGAGGGTTGACGAGGACATATCCACCACCCCCACACCACCCCACCACCCTCACTACCACACCACTACACCACCCTCACTACCCCACCACTACACCACCACACCACCCCCACCACTACACCACCCACACTACCACACCACTACACCACCACCCCACCACCCTTACTACCACACCACTACACCACCCCACCACCCTCACTACCACACCACTACACCACCCTCACTACCACACCACTACACTGCCACACCGCCCCACCACTACACCACACCACACTTCCACCACCCACACCACTGCCACATCACCCACTCTACCACACCACCACCACCACTACACCACCCACACTACCACACCACTACACCACCCCACCACCCACACCACTTCCACCACCCACACTACCACACCAACCTTACCACACCACCACCCACTTCACACAACCACTTCCACCAGCACACCACAACAACCCAAACCCCCTCCATCACAACACCACACCACTCCCACCCCCACCAGCACACCACCCACACCACTGCATCACCCTTACCCCAACTATTGTATCTATGTATCTATTGTATCTATGTCTCTTGAAGCTACACATTGAAGGCCGTCAATGTGAAGACAAATTATCGCACTGGGAATTTCATGGCCAGGCTGGGGAAGACCTGTCACCAAATAAAACCTTCTCTCTCCCTTTCTCTCTCTCCCTTTCTCTCTCTCCTTCTCTCTGTCTCTCTCTCTCTGTCTCTCTCTCTCTCCCTCTTCACAATCTTTATGAGTGTTTACACTGAAGGAGACAGAGTACTCCAAGTGAGGACATAGATTTCATTATAAACTCTACAGGTGGAACAGGTGACCAACTGAGTTTACACACACACACACACACACACACACACACACACACACACACTTCAAACGCAGGCCTATTCTAAGAACAAAGAACAAATCCATCTCCTATTAAAGCAATTATTGAAGCATAAACTAATTATTAAAAGACTGGTATAAAAGCTTCATCATAAATTATAAATAGTTTATCTAAGAATTACTATGAAGTTTTGCAGGTCAGTAGTACTAATGTAACACAACATCACAGATGAGGCTAAAAACTTCTAAAACAAACTTTTGTGTCCGACAATTCAATGCAAAATTTCCTTAAGAATAATCTGTATCTATAATTACATGAAGAATAGATTTCTTTTTCCTATGGTATATTAACTTACATAATATTTGCATCAATTCATATTCTATATTTAAGGTGTAAGCAGATAATACTGACAGAAGATACCAAACTGCCTCCTGTGTCCTCGTAATCTGTAATCTGTCAAATTACTGCCACTCTACTACTACTAGTCTTTATGTTTAGCAGAATTTTGGGGGCTGGTAAAGGGACATAACTAATAATGGGACTAGAATAATGCCATGGATTATATGAGCAGCACATGCACCATATGGAATTAATCTCTACAACCAAATAATAGTGTCATAACTCTTGAGAACACAAAGGCATTTGATCGTGTTCAATATTTTACAACATGATGTTTTACAACAGCTCATTCGGATTCAGCTTATATGCATGCATCCAGACAGCCCTCCAAAGACACAGCACAATGGGCCAGAGGGTGCTCCCAGGAAACAGAGTGGCCCGCTCTCCTCAGGGGTGTCACGTCTATAGCACCATTATGACAGGGGCTTTTAAACAGTGCCTATAGCACACAAAGGGTTCAGGGCCTCCGATGGAAGACGGGCGGGGTTGGAGGGGTTTCTTCTGTAGATGCAGACTCCACCAACTGCCCCCACCCCACTCGTCCACTCTTTCTTTTTAAAGCAGGGGCATGAACTTGGATGGATCCCCCCCCCCCCTAGCCGGGCTACACCCCTTCGCTCCACCTCCATCCCATTGAATGCTGCATTTGGAACACTGTGTCAGAATTGGCAGAATACTCCCCCCCCCCCAACCCCCCCACCAGACTACATCCCATTGACACTGACACTCAGTCCAGTTCAGCAGGGCTCACACAACCCAGGATGACTGGGTCATACTCAGTGAGGGAGGAGAGGAAGAGGCAGACGGGGGGGGGGCAGACTCCGTAACTTTTCTCATGTCACACGCTCGTCATGGTCTGTGGCATCGGGGAAGCCCGGGAGCCAAGAGGCTGTGGGCGTGTGCAGGAACGGGATGGGGGGCGGGCACTTTAAAGACACTGCTTTGAACCGAATTCATGGGCTATTTGCATAAGCAGATTTAAGGGTGCTGAATGGATGAGGCTCCCTCTCTGGTCATTAATATGCCAGCTAATTCAGGCTGATGTAAGCCCATTGGGTGCACACTAAGGGCCAGTTATCCCACTGCCATTGTTTAGTGTCTGAACCAGCCCCGGCAGTTGTTACAAATTACATACTTAATTGATTTAAAATCTGCGACAAACGCACAACCAGGGGCCTGCCACGCCATTGGCTGCCTGGGGAAATCGGAAGCCGTGGTCACCATTCGATTGGCCGTATGCATGTACCGTGGATTAAAACAACATGGCAGGCACATGGATAAGATGTGTAATCGCGAGAGATGCATAACCTTGGCCATGTCAGGATCAACGGCAAGTGCCGGACAGGAATCAAAAGGCCACAAAGGAGCATATGTTCACCAACTGTTTCGGGGACAAAAGTTGAGTCTTCTCTGAAAAGGGCATGACTGAGCTACGGAGTGAAAGAAAATCTTTGAGAACTTTTTGGGGAGAGGTGGGGCTGTTTTTTTCAGCCCAATTAAAAAATGAAAGAAAAGAAAAATCAATCACATGATACTGTGTTTCATAAAATCTACTGTATGTCATGAAACAGTCTGTGCTCAGACTGTGAAGTGAGAATCCCTGGAACACGAGGACTCTGGGCTGGTCCTCCACAGTAAGACGTAATCCTCAAGAAAAGCTGGACAATGTTAGCTCTTCAATTCCACTTCACAGGCACTTAGAAAAACCCATTCACTGTGATTCTGACCTGCTGATCTTTCTCTCTCTATTTTTCTCTCCCTCTTCCTCCCTCTTCTCCTGCTTCTGTCTCCCTCTCTCTCTCCCCTCTCTCCTTCTATCTCTTTGCCTCCCTCTCTCTCCCCCTCTCTCTTCCTCCCCTTCTCTCTCCCCCCCTCTCTCATTCTCTCACTATATGTAAAGCTGAAAACACTTTTTCGTGCCTCTTTTGTTCTTTTGATCTCACACCATTTCTACACGACATGTCTTCACTCCATTCCTCCATTGCAAAAACTAAGAAAAGATGAAATTGAATTACATTCAATGTTTTAAGCTTTGAAAAAACTCTTTTGTGTGAACTGAAGGGGCTTACTGATGGGCTCAACCATTTAACTGCCACTAGTTTTTTTTTGTTTAAAAGCCACATTCTTAAATGTTTTACCAGTTTATCAACACTGCACAAATTACTCTCAGAATCAAACAGTCTTAAAAAATGAGTATTCTTTTTGCATAATGTTTGCATAATTTGAATAACTGTTTATTAATACATAGCACTCTAAGGCTATAATCATTTCAGATATAAAATCACTCAAGTCATGCAAAATAATTGGTTACAGGAGTTATGCTTAATAAAATGGGATATGAACAAAGTGAATATAGTTTGGTGTTCTGAAATATTTGAGCTGTGCTTTTTCAGTGTAGGTGTGAGTATGAGTGTATCCACGGTGATGCGGATATGGTGTAAAACTTTAGAAACTTCAGGTTTGTGTTTTTGGATGTCAGATAACGAATCTGCAGGACAAATCTACAGCATCTTTTTTGGTCCTTGGCGATATGTTTATTCTTGGACTTCTGCTATTTATACACTTGCTCTCTTGATACTAGGGAGGTTATGTGCCTCTGTGTGTGTGTGTGTGTGTGTGTGTGTGTGTGTGTGTGTGTGTGTGTGTGTGTGTGTGTGTGTGTGAGTGAGAGAGAGAGAGGGAGAGTTCATTTGCGCATGTGGAATGCAGGAGTCTTGGCGAAGATACACAATCACTGATCTCGTTTAATGTAGCTCTACGCAGCCGTGGGCCATCTTGTAGGTGTGTGTCAGACTGGCCCTCTGCTGTGAGCCATCCGCTAGGTGTGTATTGGGATGACTCTCTGCTGTGAGCCATCCGGTACGTGTGTGTTGGATTGACCTGCCACTGTGTCCTGTCCTGTAGGTGTGTGTCCGGTTGGCCCTGGGTTAGCTAGTCCTGTAGGTGTCTCAGGCTGTCCCTGGCCTGGTTAGTCCTGAAGGTGTCAGGTTAGCCCTGGGCTTGTCCCGTAGGTCCTCCCCCACTTTGTCTCGCTGACACCCCACTCAGGCCACACCTATTGTCCTGACGCCCTGTTTGTGCAAGCGGACCGTCGCCGCTGCCCTGCGGTCTGGTCTCAGACCCCCGATGGCGGGACATCAAAGCCAGGGGAGAGGCGTGCTTTTCACAGGACTGCGTCCCGCACTCTCAACATGTGGTTCCACCGCACGAAACATCGGCACCTTTTAACCCATTCTGTGGAGATTAGGCAACGCGTTCAGCTGGGCATTAGTGAAACTATGGTAACCAGTAAGCTGCACGGTACTGAATGGAAACTATGTATCTTGTTGCGGAGAAGCTGTCGGCACATCATGGTCTCAGACAAGTTTCTCTGCAGGGTTTTGGCTCCTCTGACAGGGGCCCCTTCTTTTCAGGATCAACACAAAGTGACACCACGAAAAACCCAGAGCCCCTCCCATTCCCCACCTCTCCATCGGTCATGCCCGTAATAGTCATTTCTCTTCAGCAGAGTCAGAAAGAAAAAAAAAAGCTTCCCTTGGTTGGCCTAGCAAGGCAGCGTCTTTCCACGATCTCAGACATGATTGTTTCTGTTATCTCAGGTCTGATTGTTTTGATGCCTGATCAATGTCTTGAACCTTCAGGTTGAATGGAGGAATCTTGAAAAGTTCAGAAGTGTTCTGTGAGTTGGAGTGAGAAGAGATCAGGGAAGAGATCAGGCGTCTCCAGAGCCGTGTGGAGGCAGTGGGCGGAGTTGTGGGGGGGCAGTGGGTGGAGCCGTGGGGAGGTGATGGGTGTGTGTGGGTGGATATGGAGAAATGGGGCCAGTCTGGGATGAGGCCAGGCTGCTCGGCAGAGTCCGACTTCATTAAGAGGTGCAAACAGATCTCGGCAGGGCCTGATGGCACTGTGCTCAAGCACACACACACACACACACACACACACATACATACACACACACATACACACACAGACACACACAGACACAAACTTTCTCTCTCACACACACACACACACACACACACACTAACACACACACAAACACACACACACATACACACACATATACACACACACATACACACACACACACGCATACACACTCACACACCTACACACATGCATGCACATGCGCGCACACACACACACACACACACACACACACACACACACACACACACACACACACACACACACACACAAACATATCCCCCTTACACACAGAATCAGAAGGACACAAAGGCTCTCCACACCATAACCTTAATGTAACAGTAACAGTAAACAGTAACAGTAAAAGGCTGATCCTGGAACAGTTTGGGCCTGATGGGGCCCGCAGGCCTTTCTCTCCCTCTACTACCCAGCATGCACAGAGAGACCTGCTCCAGACCTGCTCAAACCCTTCAGCTCCTCACAGCCACAGATTATAGCCTGTCTCCTACGTCTTGTATTTAAATCTCCTCCTGGGGTTCCTCTTTGCCTTTACCTATTCAGCTGAGCTTCTGACTGTCAGTGCTTTAAGAGCAGGAAGACTGTCAGTGGATAAGAAAGAAGGAGGTTTGTGGGCACATTCGCTTTCCCTGCACGAATGCTTTTGTGGCTGTGTTAGCTGCAGGGCTGTGTGTTGCTGGAGGAGCTGCTGGTAGTTGGATCTCCTGCTGCCTGCCGTGGACTCTGATCAGCCCAGCTGGGACATTTGGCCGCCGCTGCTTTTGCTAACGGTTTAGCGTGCAGCATCGCGTCCATAATCTGGTGCCATCAGGGTGGGGCACTGGCGATGCCCGGCGGGCAGCACTCCTCACCGCGGCAGTGCTCGTCACCGCAGCCACTTGCCGAGACTTCCAGAATGTTCCGGAGTATTACGAAGGGTGTGTCACCATCGCACCTGATCCACCCCGCTCCATCCACGAGGACCGATCCAACCGCAGCCCCCGGTCCACGGGCAGGCAGGCGGCCGTGTTTAGCCGTTTAGCACACCGCCGGTCCGGACCACGCGGGTTAAGATGGCCCTTCTTAGCCGACTGGGGGGTGGAGGAGAGAGAGGCAAGTGAAAAAGAACATCAAAAAGGTGTAAATTTCACTTCCCCACTTTTGATTAAGTCAAGCATGAAAAGAAATGTAATACTCTGGAGTGGTGGAGGCTTTGCGCTATTGATGGCGTTACTTCTGACTGAGCGGAGCCAGTGAGGCAGCAGGGAGTGGGCCGGGGAGGACGGGCTGCTGCACACACAGCCAGATGGGGGGCTTTCTCTGCCTCTGAAAGGAAGCTTAACAGCTCCTCTCCTCAATCCCACTCAATACTGCCTGGGTGAAGTCCCAGTCCACTCTGCCCTCTTTAACCTCACCGGCTCACACACATCCTCCCCCCCCTCTCTTCTCTCTCTCTCTCTCTCTCTCTCTCTCTCTCTCTCTCTCTCTCTCTCCAGTTCTGGTAGCTTCAGCCATATGGACTTGTTTAAAAACTCCCGCTGCTTGCTAAACACAAGCACAACAACACTGTGTTCATAATTGGGGCCGTCAAAAGCAGACCACTCCTCCCTCACCTCCCCCATACAAACAAACACACACATGCGCGTGCACACACACACACACAGCCACACAAACTTACACAAAAACTGTCATTTTCACAGATGAGTCTTCTAATTTTTCTGATTATAAAAAAAAAACTTCTAAGAAGACTTTTTTTTTCTCATTTCCCTTGACTGTGCACATATATGCAAATCTATTTCACCAACGGAAATCTTTTACCAGTCTGGCTAAACGTTAAAATCACACCTCAAACGCTTATCGGTAAATGTCTTACAGTGTTCAAATGTTGCTCTGGCCTTCCAAAATAACACTGTGCCTCCCTGCTACATTTCTAACCAACATGCTATTCAGAGAGTGAAAGTGAACCCCTGCCTCCCCTCCATGGCCAGCAGAACGGACAGGCCTTTGTGAAGAGCTAATAGAATCTTTAAGCACTCCAACAATCCCCTCCCTTGGAGCTGCATTAAGCAGTTATTGTACAGGGACAATGACCTAAATAGCTCAACATCAACTTCATTAGCCATGCGGCCAGGGCTGAGAGGGTTTCACGGTGCGGCCGATTGTGAGGGCTCACCCCAGGTGAGCATTAAATTGCAAATGATACCCTGAAAAGCGAGGAGAGAGGGAGAGAGAGAGAGGGTGTGTGTGTGTGTGTGTGAGAGAGAGAGAGAGAGAGAGAGAGAGAGAGAGAGAGCAAGGGTGGGAGGGTGAAGTGAAAAAGAATGAAAAGGCAGTGGAAGAGCTGCTCTGACCGTAAAATATCCAATACATCAGAGCTTTGGGGGAGCAAATTCCTCTCATCTCCTAAGTGCCTTATTTGTAAGCAAGAGTGAGCAGAGGCAGTGAGAGAGAAACAGGGGGGGCAAGAGAGAGAGAGAGAGAGAGAGAGAGAGAGAGAGAGAAAAGAGACCCCCCGAGTCTAATGACAGAGTGATGGCAATTACTTCTTCAAGTCTTCAACGGCGACTCCCTATCGCCACATTCCCGCTGTAAATGAGCAGACTGGGAGAAATAAGGAGCGATTTGGACTCGGATGAAAAAAGAGTGGGTGAGTAAGGGGAAGAAAAGAGCACTTCTGACTCACTCTGAAGAAGTCTTCACGTCTCCGCAGAGAAAAGCCAGGAGGGAAACTTTTCGAGTGAGTCAGCTCCAATCTCCATCCCCGACAAATCAATACACACGTCCTCCTGGACGAACCACTTCCACCACCCTGGCCTCCACCATCAACATGTTAATAAAAGGCCCTCCACAGTGTGTGTATGTGTGTAGACATGCAACCGTGTCGGGGAACTAGGGGTAGAGTCTGGGGGGAGGGGGGTGTTGCGCTGGAGGACGTGCCACCCTGCTGGATGAGAGATGGGGTCTTCGTGTCCTCTCTGCCGCTGGTGGCTGAAGTGAAGGAACCCCAGAGGCGGGCGCGGTTTGCCACTTGCCTGGCAAAGTGGAGCAATAGAAGAGTGTGGGATTAGGCCTGGATGTGACGGCGGATGACAGCACCAGTGTGTCTCAGACCTCTCACCCTGCCCAGATGTCTTCATGAAAGAGTGCCGTTGGGGGCTCACTAATGAGTGTGCCGCAGTGTGGCAGTTTAGCTTTCAAAACACCAGAGGACACACACACACACACACACACACCAAAGGACCTGTCACGCAGAGACACACGCACACACTCACACACGCGCGTAAGAGTCGGCTGCCTCATGCAAACGCCACATTTAGCAGCCGCCGACAAAGGCTCACAATGGGAAACAAAGCATCGTGGTCGCCGTCCGGACGATCTGTGTGGAAACGCGAGTCTTGACTCGAGCGCTCTGACGTGCAGACGTAGGCCGTCGTGAAGACGGGCAGCAGAGCCCCCCCCCCCTAAACACTCTCCAGCAAGTCCCCATTCTCAGAAACAGACAACACTCTCGTTCCCCTCCTACATCGTCTGCGCAATTCCCGCTTCTTTGCATGAAATCGCATCGGAAACGAATGGGAAACACAGTCCCAACAGGGCAGAGTTAGAGCGTCTTCTGCGAATGCTGCCGCAGCTTTTAATCCATCTCCTCCACGCACGGAATATCTGGCCTCCCGATCTGGTGTTGGGAGAAGTGCGGCGGATAGCGCAGCTGCCTCACGGGTGTGGAGAGGTGCGTCTGCTTCGGAAGAATAATTACCCCACGATTACAGTATAATTACACACGTTAATGCTTTGGGTCTCGCCTCCTGCTCGACGAGGCCAAACGTGTCTCTGTAATTAGTCGGTAGTCCGCGTTTCTGGGGTCTGCCTGTGTAACGGGGTGATATTACACACACACACACACACACGTACACATGCGCACACAGACACACAGACACACAGACACACACACAGACACACACACACACACACACACACACACACACGTACACATGCACACACACACACACACACACACACACACACACACACACACACACACACACACACACACACACACACTCACATTTTCTCAGCTCCATGATCCCCCAGAAAATAACCTGCAGCTACTGTAATGGAAGATTTAAATGTGTGACTGTGTGCATGTGTGTGTGAGTGTGTGTGTGGTAGAGTCATGGTGGTTGTATGGCAAACAGTGATTGGAACTGATGGAGGTGTGTGGTAGTGATGGTAGTGGTGGAGGTGTGTGGTAGTGATGTTAGTGGTGGAGGTGTGTGGTAGTGATGGTAGGTATTGGTGGAGGTGTGTGGTAGTGATGTTAGTGGTGGAGGTGTGTGGTAGTGATGTTAGTGGTGGAGGTGTGTGGTAGTGATGGTAGGTACTGGTGGAGGTGTGTGGTAGTGATGGTAGGTACTGGTGGAGGTGTGTGGTAGTGATGTTAGTGGTGGAGGTGTGTGGTAGTGATGGTAGGTACTGGTGGAGGTGTGTGGTTGAGATAGTACACATTGCTTATTCACGTGTTAGGTAATGGTGACGGTGTGTGGTAGTGATGGTAGGTACTGGTGAATGTGTGTGGTAGTGATGGTATGTGCTGGTGGAGGTGTGTGGTAGTGATGTTAGTGGCGAAGGTGTGTGCTAGTGATGTATGTACTGGTGGAGGTGTGTGGTTGAGATTGTATGCATTGCTTATTCACGTGTTAGGTAATGGTAACGGTGTGTGGTAGTGATGGTATGTACTGGTGGAGGTGTGTGATAGTGATGGTATGTACTGGTGGAGGTGTGTGGGAGTGAAGTTAGTGGTGAAGGTGTGTGCTAGTGATGTATGTACTGGTGGAGGTGTGTGGTAGTGATGGTATGTACTGGTGGAGGTGTGTGGGAGTGAAGTTAGTGGTGAAGGTGTGTGCTAGTGATGTATGTACTGGTGGAGGTGTGTGGTAGTGATGGTATGTACTGGTGGAGGTGTGTGGGAGTGAAGTTAGTGGTGAAGGTGTGTGCTAGTGATGTATGTACTGGTGGAGGTGTGTGGTTGAGATTGTATGCATTGCTTATTCACGTGTTAGGTAATGGTAACGGTGTGTGGTAGTGATGGTATGTACTGGTGGAGGTGTGTGGTAGTGATGGTATGTACTGGTGGAGGTGTGTGGGAGTGAAGTTAGTGGTGAAGGTGTGTGCTAGTGATGTATGTACTGGTGGAGGTGTGTGGTAGTGATGGTATGTACTGGTGGAGGTGTGTGGGAGTGAAGTTAGTGGTGAAGGTGTGTGCTAGTGATGTATGTACTGGTGGAGGTGTGTGGTAGTGATGGTATGTACTGGTGGAGGTGTGTGGGAGTGAAGTTAGTGGTGAAGGTGTGTGCTAGTGATGTATGTACTGGTGGAGGTGTGTGGTTGAGATTGTATGCATTGCTTATTCACGTGTTAGGTAATGGTGACGGTGTGTGGTAGTGAAGGTATGTACTGGTGGAGGTGTGTGGTAGTGATGGTATGTACTGGTGGAGGTGTGTGGGAGTGAAGTTAGTGGTGAAGGTGTGTGCTAGTGATGTATGTACTGGTGGAGGTGTGTGGTAGTGATGGTATGTACTGGTGGAGGTGTGTGGGAGT
Organism: Brachyhypopomus gauderio; assembly: GCF_052324685.1. Lineage (NCBI taxonomy): Eukaryota > Metazoa > Chordata > Actinopteri > Gymnotiformes > Hypopomidae > Brachyhypopomus > Brachyhypopomus gauderio. The sequence continues at coordinate 438,607 of NW_027506929.1, read as the reverse complement.
GAAGTTAATGGTGAAGGTGTGTGCTAGTGATGTATGTACTGGTGGAGGTGTGTGGGAGTGAAGTTAGTGGTGAAGGTGTGTGCTAGTGATGTATGTACTGGTGGAGGTGTGTGGTAGTGATGGTATGTACTGGTGGAGGTGTGTGGGAGTGAAGTTAGTGGTGAAGGTGTGTGCTAGTGATGTATGTACTGGTGGAGGTGTGTGGTAGTAATGGTATGTACTGGTGGAGGTGTGTGGGAGTGAAGTTAGTGGTGAAGGTGTGTGCTAGTGATGTATGTACTGGTGGAGGTGTGTGGTAGTGATGTATGTACTGGTGGAGGTGTGTGGTAGTGATGTTAGTGGTGGAGGTGTGTGCTAGTGATGTATGTACTGGTGGAGGTGTGTGGTAGTGATGTATGTACTGGTGGAGGTGTGTGGTAGTGATGTTAGTGGTGAAAGTGTGTGCTAGTGATGTATGTACTGGTGGAGGTGTGTGGTAGTGATGTATGTACTGGTGGAGGTGTATGGTAGTGATGTTAGTGGTGGAGGTGTGTGGTAGTGATGTATGTACTGGTGGAGGTGTGTGGTAGTGATGTTAGTGGTGGAGGTGTGTGGTAGTGATGTATGTACTGGTGGAGGTGTGTGGTTGAGATCGTATGCACTGATTTTTCACGTGTTAGATAATGGTGGGAGTGTGTGGTGGTGATGGTAGGTACTGGTGGATTTTGTGCACCAAAAAGACATGGTTAGACTTGCCTGCAGTCTCACCGCACAGACACACTTACCCTGGGGGCCATTTCATACGTTAAGTCAACCCTGAAAAACCTGGAAGGTTTTATTTACAAAGAAATGTCTTAGTGCCATAAATGAAAGGTGGTTCAGAGTGTGGAACTGTGACACTAAGTAGAGAAATCTACTGAGCAGGTTTTTAAAAATCTCTCCAGTTCAATTAGTTCATTGCTGTAGACAACCATGAAAGGCAAAGAGACAGACAGTGAATTATGACTTTTGGAAAATATAGATTGGATGATATTTTTTTCAGAGTAAGTTGCATTTCCATTGACAGACTGCAGAATAGATGCTATGCTCTTGTGAGGGTGTAAAGAGTATTTCAAAGGAGGTTTAAAATAATTTTTTTTACCAGTTGGAATATTAGCAACTAATTTTCCAAAAAAATAGTATGACTGAAACACAGTGATGCAGAGATAAAAACAAACACCTATTAGAACAGGTTTCCTAACCCTATATGGAGTTAACCCTAACTAACCCAATCCAAACCCTAACCTAACCCTAACAGGGAAATAACCCGAACTAACCCTATCCAAACCCTAACCTAACCCTAAATGGAGTTAACCCTAACTAACCCTATCCAAACCCTAACCTAACCCTAACAGGGAAATAACCCTAACTAACCCTATCCAAACCCTAACCTAACCCTAAATGGAGTTAACCCTAACTAACCCTATCCAAACCCTAATCCTAACACTACAGGAAGTTAACCATAATCCTAACCTTATAGGGAGTTAACCCTAACCTTCCCCTAACTCTTCAGGGAGTTAACCATAATCCTCGTCATTGCTGACAGTAGTGAGTTCACTTAGAAAATGGAGGTGAGCCCCGCTTAACTAACTGCAATTAAAAAAAGTTTAAATGTTTTCTGAGAAGGGAATATGGTCAACATGTACACACTTCCAACGCTATCAACCATCTCTATATGAATCTGAACAGAGTGAAGAAGTCAAAATGGCAGATTTAACACCTCGGAGGCAGGGTGCGGTGCAAAAGTTTACGTTCCCAGACCGTGTGGAAGAACAGGCGCGAGAAAGACGAGTGAGAGGATGAAAAGATGAGCAGCGAGTTGGCCGCATAGATTTACATCCACAGAGAGGATTACAGACACCTACTTCCAGCTTAGGGCGGAGCTTTTGAAGTTTTGGCCTGGGAGGGAAGTGATCTCTTTGGTGGAGTCCTGTTTGATTCTGGTGGGAGTCCTCTGCTAATCCTGCCCTCCACACACACACACATACACACACACACACACACACATATGCGTGCGCGTGCATGCCCACACCAGGAGCGCACACATATTCTCACCTTCTGCCTGATCCAGTGCCGGCAGTCCTGGGATCGTTAACAGACTCGACAACCCTCCCCCCCCCCCCCCCACACACACACCTCCCCCTTTGCCTCGACCCCCCCTGACCCCCCTGACCCCCCCACCATCCTAAACGGACAGTTGGGAAAGGGGCCGGCTCTCTTTCTCCTCTTCATTAATTTGCCTAAGCAGATTACTGGGTGAGTGTTTGTTGTTGTCTGATTTGCCTAAGCCTTTTGTTTTTTCATGGGGTTTGCACTTTAAACCCCCCCCCCCCCCCCCAAATGAGTATCAGTCAGGGGGAATGAAGTGGACCCCGCCAACAAGGGACAGGCGCACGCCTGATCCAAGCAGGCACGGTAGCGGAGGCGTGGGGAACACCCGCCCCTTCTGCCAACACACACGTGCCAAGGAGCAGATAAGTGAGGACGCCTGATGACTGTGTTGATCAGCGGGCTTAGGCGTTGAAGAGCAGATAACGGGCGGCTTCAGCACACGCTCAGAGGGGTCAGAGCGCTGAGTGCCCACGACCACCCTGCCCAGCGCCGTGCTGAAAAACCAACCACAAACCACAAGGTGGCTTGGTAGGCCGTCTCACTGTGCTTCTTGAAAAACGACGGCTGGTTGTTATTGTTCCTTAACCATTAACCACCCCCCTTTGCCCACACTTCATTTTTCCCCTTAAGGCCAAAGCTGGAAGGGGCTTCACCAGCTTTGGTTGACCGTGTGCCCAGAGGTCTCTCCCTCTGCACCACCCAACACCCCCCCCACCCCCGCGCGAAACGTCTCATTAGGGAAATGAATGGTATCTGAGCAGCAGCCAAATGAGAGAGCTGGCACACCCCTCACCCACAGTACTGAACACCCCTCACCCACATCATCAGTACTGAACACCCCTCACCCACAGTACTGAACACCCCTCACCCACATCATCAGTACTGAACACCCCTCACCCACAGTACTGAACACCAATCACCCACATCATCAGTACTGAACACCCCTCACCCACAGTACTGAACACCAATCACCCACATCATCAGTACTGAACACCCCTCACCCACATCATCAGTACTGAACACCCCTCACCCACAGTACTGAACACCCCTTACCCACATCATCAGTACTGAACACCCCTCACCCACAGTACTGAACACCAATCACCCACATCATCAGTACTGAACACCCCTCACCCACAGTACTGAACACCCCTCACCCACATCATCAGTACTGAACACCCCTCACCCACAGTACTGAACACCCCTCACCCACATCATCAGTACTGAACACCCCTCACCCACAGTACTGAACACCAATCACCCACAGTACTGAACACCCCTCATGCACATCATCTAGGGAGTTTTTCCTTGCCACTGTCGTCTTTGGCTTGCTCACTGGGGGCTAGGACTCGGCACTTGTAAAGCTGCTTTGTGACACCAACTGTTGTAAAAAGCGCTATATAAATAAAATTTGATTGATTGATTGATTGATCATCAATACTGAACACCCCTCACCCACAGTACTGAACACCAATCACCCACAGTACTGGACACCCCTCATGCAAATCATCAATACTGAACACCCCTCACCCACAGTACTGAACACCAATCACCCACAGTACTGAACACCCCTCATCCACATCATCAGTACTGAACACCCCTCACCCACAGTACTGAACACCAATCACCCACAGTACTGAACATCCCTCATCCACATCATCAGTACTGAACACTCCTTAGCCACATCATCAATACTGAACACTCCTCACCCACAGTACTGAACACCAATCACTCATAGTACTGGACATCCCTCATCCACATCATCAGTACTGAATACTCCTTAGCCACATCATTAATACTGAACACCCCTCACCTACAGTACTGAACACCCCTCACCCACAGTACTGAACACCCTCACCCACATCATCAGTACTGAACACCCCTCACCCACAGTACTGAACACCAATCATCCACATCATCAGTACTGAACACCCCTCACCCACAGTACTGAACACCCCTCACCCACATCATCAGTACTGAACACCCCTCACCCACAGTACTGAACACCCCTCACCCACATCATCAGTACTGAACACCCCTCACCCACAGTACTGAACACCAATCACCCACAGTACTGAACACCCCTCATGCACATCATCTAGGGAGTTTTTCCTTGCCACTGTCGCCTTTGGCTTGCTCACTGGGGGCTAGGACTCGGCACTTGTAAAGCTGCTTTGTGACACCAACTGTTGTAAAAAGCGCTATATAAATAAAATTTGATTGATTGATTGATCATCAATACTGAACACCCCTCACCCACAGTACTGAACACCAATCACCCACAGTACTGGACACCCCTCATGCACATCATCAATACTGAACACCCCTCACCCACAGTACTGAACACCAATCACCCACAGTACAGAACACCCCTCATCCACATCATCAGTACTGAACACCCCTCACCCACAGTACTGAACACCAATCCCTCATCCACATCATCAGTACTGAACACCCCTCACCCACAGTACTGAACACCAATCACCCACAGTACTGAACATCCCTCATCCACATCATCAGTACTGAACACTCCTTAGCCACATCATCAATACTGAACACTCCTCACCCACAGTACTGAACACCAATCACTCATAGTACTGGACATCCCTCATCCACATCATCAGTACTGAATACTCCTTAGCCACATCATTAATACTGAACACCCCTCACCTACAGTACTGAACACCCCTCACCCACAGTACTGAACACCCCTCACCCACATCATCAGTACTGAACACCCCTCACCCACAGTACTGAACACCAATCATCCACATCATCAGTACTGAACACCCCTCACCCACAGTACTGAACACCCCTCACCCACATCATCAGTACTGAACACCCCTCACCCACAGTACTGAACACCCCTCACCCACATCATCAGTACTGAACACCCCTCACCCACAGTACTGAACACCAATCACCCACAGTACTGAACACCCCTCATGCACATCATCTAGGGAGTTTTTCCTTGCCACTGTCGCCTTTGGCTTGCTCACTGGGGGCTAGGACTCGGCACTTGTAAAGCTGCTTTGTGACACCAACTGTTGTAAAAAGCGCTATATAAATAAAATTTGATTGATTGATTGATCATCAATACTGAACACCCCTCACCCACAGTACTGAACACCAATCACCCACAGTACTGGACACCCCTCATGCACATCATCAATACTGAACACCCCTCACCCACAGTACTGAACACCAATCACCCACAGTACTGAACACCCCTCATCCACATCATCAGTACTGAACACCCCTCACCCACAGTACTGAACACCAATCACCCACAGTACTGAACATCCCTCATCCACATCATCAGTACTGAACACTCCTTAGCCACATCATCAATACTGAACACTCCTCACCCACAGTACTGAACACCAATCACTCATAGTACTGGACATCCCTCATCCACATCATCAGTACTGAATACTCCTTAGCCACATCATTAATACTGAACACCCCTCACCTACAGTACTGAACACCCCTCACCCACATCATCAGTACTGAACACTCCTTAGCCACATGATCAGTACTGAACATCCACAGTCATTCCTACCAAAAGGAGAACTTTTTGATTTCAAAGTGCATCAAATCATTTAATTGTTCTGCCTTTGTTTCATACATTCAATTTAATTAATTGGGTTTATTTACAAAAATGTGCATAAGTTTTCAAATTAGACATACAGTAGAACCCCGGAACTTGTGTCGACAACTGATGCGGTCGAGTTCTGTATCGAATTTCCCCATAAGAAATAACTGAAAGCTCAATAATTGGTTCTCGAGCATCATTTTTTTAACCATAAATTTCCATATTTCCATACAAAAATGATTAACAATTACACTCCTAGGTAAGTAATACTGCATAAACCTAATGTTTTAACAAAATAATCGAACATATCCAATGAATTCCAAGGCTAAGTCCGTCACACGAATGCATTTTTCATGCTTCTCTATTATGGCCTTTTTCAACTCTATTGTTGTTTGTTGTTCTTACCATTTTCCTCTTGTGCTTTTCCGCTATGTGTTTCTTGGGACCGATGTTTTTGGTCTAAAACAGTACAAAAAAAAAAAAAAAACAGCAAAAGCTTGGAACACAGCCTCAAAACCTATAGTTGACCTATTGAACAACTACGGCAACTAACACCAACTAGTGGCATGAGACCGAACACAAACTGCATTTTGTTTACAAAAGTCACGTGAGTCGGGTCGGATTCCAAAATTCCGAATACGTTGAGTACTGAGGCGGTCGAGTTCCGGGATCTACTGTATGTCCATCTGCTGCTAAGACCACAAAGGCCCAAAGCCCTCATGCATTTGATATTGTGGCCTATATGAAGGTGTTTACCTCTCTGAAGGTGTTTAAACTCTATGAAGGTGTTTACCTGTTTTAATGTATTTATTGCTATGAAAGTATTTCCCTAGTTAAAGGTATTTACCTCTACAAATGTGTTTACCTCTATGAAGGTGTTTACCTGTTTGAATGTTTTTCCTATGTAAAGGTGTTTATCTCTATGAAAGTGTTTCTCTAGTTAAAGGTATTTACCTCTATGAATGTGTTTACATCTATGAAGGTTTTTACCTCTATGAATGTGTTTACTTATTTTTTAAATCCCTGTATTTAACTCTATATTGTTGATATTCAAAACCTGAAATAGCTTCTACATGTAACAAATTTAAATATCACATTAAAACAGCAACATTTAATACATTTAAAAGTAGTTATAAAACCAAACTCAATATTTTTACTATTTTTACAAAAAAAAACATACTTTTTCTGTAGCCAGCAATTAAGAAATGTCATGTTCTGTGCCAAGATCTGAGAAAGATAGACCAGCATGAGCCCGGTCAACTACTGGGCAGGCCTAGGACATTTCTCTTCTAGATCAAACCAAGGAGGTCGTCTTGAGTCTAGAAAGGTCAGTGCTGGTCATCCAGTTTGTATTTGTTTTGTTTGTTTATTTGTTGGTTGTTTTTGCCATTGTTATGTACAGCATCAGGGAGGAGGTTCCTCTAAAGAAGATACATAGCGGGTTCTATTGTTTTGCTGGTGCTGGTTCCATGCTTTGCTATTAGCTGCATGTCTGGTTTTGTTTCAACTTCCTTTTCTCAGGTGCCGAAATGTTATGCTTGTTGTCTAGTTGCATGTGACACGAGTGCTTACTCGAGCGTGTGACTGTTGCTGGTGTTTCTTGTTGCTAGCAGGGCCCCCCAGGGGCCCTATGGGCAGTGTTAGGAATTAGGGCCACTGTGAACAGCATGTGTGTGTGTGTGTGTGTGTGTGTGGCTGCCTGCCATAGCCTCCCAGTCCTGTAAATTCAGTAAACCTCATGGAAATTTAATAAGTGCCACCTCCCTGTGTTGGCCAGCCGAGCTAGCGGCTGTGCCCATCACACCGATGAGTGTGTGTGATGCTTTTCAGCAAGGCCCCCTGCCTCCTTCTGCCGCCTGCTGCCTTCTCCTGCCCCCTCCTGCTCCCTCCTGCCTCCTCCTGCCTCCTCCTTTGCTCTGTCCTCTCTTCTTTCTCCGGGAAGTGCCTGTTAGTGGGGCTCTGGAAGTCAAGCAGGCCGCTGTGACCCCAGGGTCCTTCTGCGTGAGCCGCTATAGACCTTGTACGTCCTGAGGGGGCCACAGATTCAGGACGGAGGCTGCCGCCACTTTTATTTATTTCTCTTCACTCCCTCCCGCTCCCACAGTGCCTCACCTCCCCCCCTCTTCCCCATCACCCCCACGTCCCCCCCCCCCCCTCTTCAAACAGATCCCTGTCTGTCTCCACTGGCCGCCAGCTGAAGGCTGTGTTAAAAGCACGGCAGTTCTCATTTGAAATCTTTACCTTTTTTCTACAGTGCTGTGTGTCAATCTCTCTTTTCCTACCTCTATCACCCTCTCTCACCTTCTCTCTCTCTCTCTCTTTATCTTCCTGACTGGTCTCCCTCTGCACCACACAGCTATGCACATCTCTGCCTTGACAACCAAATAGGCCCCCTAATACCACTTCATAAAGGAGGGAAGTCTCCTCGAGGCGAGTCCCTGTAAATTAAACACATAAATGGTGCCCCCGCGGAGGCCTTAAAGGCTGAACCTTACGCTCAGTGTGACAGCTGTGACTTAGCAGTCCAAACTAAACGATGTCTTAACAAGGTGTAATTTATAGACATGTCCAACAGAGAGGAATACATGCATTGCCATATGACGAGTGTGGGGACCATGAGTGCAAACACTGTGTGTGTGTGTGTGTGTGTGTGTGTGTGTGTGTGTGTGTGTGTGTGTGTGTGTGTGTGTGTGTGTGTGTGTGCGTGCACTGGTGCTTTTTTGAGTCTAAGGGACTTATTAACAACAGGTGGAACTGAGTGGTTTGAGACTGAAATGGGGTGGATAGACACAGGAGGTGATAGAGAGGCAGATAAAGACAGAGAGAGAGAGAGCGAGAGAGCGAGACAGGGAGGGAGAGAACGCAAGAGGCAGAGAGAGAAATAGAGGGAGAGAGGTAAATATGCTGAGTGTATTGTATAAAAATGTCAGAAGGCAGAAAGTAGAGTAACATATTCTATACATGAAACAAATAATAAATAATTTAATTTAATAACGATATTCACTGTTTGTGGTGAATACCGCTTGAAATAATGCACAGTCATGCTTACACACTACAAGGAATGCGTCCAATCCTACCCTGACCTGTGGCTAATGCTTAGCTGCCGACTTGAACATTTAAATTAGCAAAGACATCTGGTTATTTTGCTAGGACTCTGTTCAATCAACACACGACTTCTGGGTTCTGCATGGTTCCAGACAAAGAGAACCCACTGCTATGTTGACCCAGTGTGCACTGGCAGGTTGGAGGCACGTACCTTTGCGCGCTGATGAGACATGGCACTCACAACGTGTGATAACGGGCCAGCATGGGCTTCACATGCCCGCCGAGCCATCTGGGTCATCACTGGCCTCTCCCATATCCAAATGTGAATCATTTTCACACATGTAATATTATAAAACTGTTGACAAGAGGTGAGTCAGAAACAAATAGCTTGATAGCTAAAATCTAATAAGTAAACACAATAAAATGAAATATAATAAGTAAATACAATGAAATGCAAAAAAAAAAAAAAAAAAACCCCAGCAAGCAATCAGCGTGGCCATCTGGTTTAACTTAGTGGACATCCATGAGTAGCAAGGTAGAGATTAGGCAGTGAATGTAGATACGCATAGTCACATCATTCACAGCCAACAAACAGCGAAAGGGGGCAGTGATTTAAATATTATTATTTATTAATAAATACCAGTGCAGACTGGTGAAACTAGCTTGTCAGGACATACATGGCTTGTTATTTGGTGTAAGTTAGAGGCATCTCAGTGACTAGTAAGGGGATGGCAGGCAGCACTCTTCCCCCTCTCCCCCCTCTGCACAGCAGGCATGAACCAGGCGGGAGAAGCAGCCTTTTAAAATGCAGGGAGAGCTTTTCTTCCATGTGTTTGGGGGTGAGCCACCTCACATCAGTCTGCAGATCTCGAATGGGGATGTTTGCCTTTGTAATTTCACCCTTGAAATGTGTGATTACAAACAGGACAACTTTTTTTTTTTTTTTTTTTTAATTTTCTCTATTGTCTGCATCCTGCAGCCCACCACTCTGGCCCTGCCAGCAAGGCCTTTTAATCAATCACAGAGATAATCAAATGTCACTGGCTATCTGCTCCATGTAATTACTTTTGCAATTAAAAATCAATCTTCAGTCACCTCCTCTAATTAGAAGGATGGGCAGATCTTCTTCTAGATTGATTTTGTAATACATATTGACTTCAAATGGCACAATGTGGCCGTATTCTGCTATTTTTAATGCCGTGTGTTTAAAACCACAGAAGGCAGACTGACACATGCTCCCTCGCCAGGCTCTCAGTGGTCCAAGCAGAAGGGCAGAAGGTGCCAAACAGACCAGACATCTCCAGACAGTCTTCCTCTACCTAGACGCCCCGAGGATATTTAGATGGCGATGTAGAAGGAGGCAGGGTGGAGGATGAAAGCTTATGGATGAGGTACAGGGATGAACCAATGAGCCAGAAAGATCTCTGTAATGCTCTCTGTTCAAAGATTATGTAATTATAAATCTAACACTTAAATTGGTCTGCCTGGACATGCTTTCACTGGACCTGATAATGGTGTAGGCTGAGGACAGTAGGGTTTGCCAAACCTTCAAACGGTGTGGTACAGTAACCTACTGCTCTGTTACTGTTTTATAATGTTGATGCACCTGTGTGTGTGTGTGTGTGTGTGTGTGTGTGTGTGTGTGTGTGTGTGTGTGTGTGTGTGTGTGAGTGTGTGTGTGTGTGTGTGTGTGTGTGTGTGTGTGTGTGTGTGTGTGATCGATAAATTAAATCCAGTCTCTGTGGTCGGAGTGATTAGTGACAGATCAATAGTAATGTTGTTGTAGAAGGGCCATGTAGACCACTTAAACAATGGAGACACAATGATTTCAGGTGTCATTTTTAAATAAGCAAACCAACAAGAGAGTCATTTGTGGATGTGAGTGCAGCATCACTAAACGTGACAGGATCAAACGTGGACCTTCGCCAAACAGACGAATCATCAGCCTCTGTCCTCTTCATACTCACATGGGCCGCCGCCCACGTGCGAACTCGGTCCCGGTGGCCAGGGTGGGTCTCTGGAGGTGACGCCTCCCCGCCAAGGCGTTAATAAGAGTTGCTTGTATCAGGCCTTCTCCTCTCCAACCAGGTCTGAGGAGCACAGCCGCTAGCAGAGAGGCAATTCATCACCACCAGAGTCCTGCCACACAGTGCCCTGCGCTACTGATAACACTGCCCAGACCAGTTTAGCCTGACGGAGATGGGCCTACCTTTCACCTCTGCAAAGGAAGAATAAAATGGAGCGATAGATAGATAGAGAGAGAGAGAGAGAGAGAGAGAGAGGAGGAAAATGAGAAGAGAGAGACAGAGAGAGAGAGAATGCAGACTCAGGTAATGTAATGATTACTTTAGTCCTTTCAGACTCACATCGTGCCAGGCTTGAACTGACACTTTGCCAAGATCTTGTCAGATTTTGACTGATTTTAACCATCATAATCAGACTGGCCATGACAATCAAACTGGCCATGACAATCAGACTGGCCATTCCAGTGAACCTCCACAACATGACAATCACACTAGCCCACAGTCACATGACAACAGCCCACAGTCGTGTTCTGGGACAGGAGTCTTGTCGATACCTGTACGCCGACGTCTCGTGAGCCGTTTTGATACCCATATGTCGATGTCTCATGAGCCGTGTTAATACCCGTACGCCGACGTCTCATGAGCCGTTTTGATACCCATATGCCGATGTCTCATGAGCCGTGTTGATACCCGTACGCTGACGTCTCGTGAGCCGTTTTGATACCCATATGCTGACGTCTCGTGAGCCGTGTTGGTACCCGCATGCCTGTGTCTTGCACTCTGGTGAACACCCCCCTCATGTAGGCCCATGTGGACCTTCCTTTTACAATCAGCACCCTCCCCACAAGCCCAACCCAGGGGTGATGCTTCGGGTGGTGTTGTGACAGAGATGACCCCATCGGTTACCAGCGGTGTGAGGTGGAGTGAACTCCTCTTCACATGCACTGCTATAAGGGGCATGTTTTGGTTAGAGATTGTAAACCTCTACATATAAACAGATCACGCGATGAATGGAAACCTGAGATGGGGAGGGGTATTCGAGAGTGTCTGCCTCAGCAGGTGTGTGTGTGTGTGTGTGTGTGTGTGTGTGTGTGTGTGTGTAAGAGATCATCTTCCTCCTGCTGGTCATGACCGAGTGGGTTTGTCTGGCTCCAGCGGGAGGACTGCGTGGTGAATCCCGTGAGCTGGTGGGATTTAGGACCCTGGCCCCTGCTCAGACAGAGGAAGGCCTCCAGCTCTTTTGGAAGGTGCGATCATAAGCGACTGCTTTGTTGGAAGATTGGTTGTCAGGTACAAATACGCACTGTGACTCGGCAGACAGTCTCAGACGATAGTGGAGAGCGACAGATACAGGGAGCGAATGAGAGAGGGAGGGCGGTAAAAAGAGGGAGGGAAAGAGATGAAAGTCAAAACGGCAGGCTGGCCGAGGCACGGGCCCTTATCGGCGGAGTGGTTCAGAGGCCCCTGTGGCAGATCCCCCGTCTCCACTCCCACCCTCTCTGTCTCTCTTGTGCCCTTTCTTCCTCTCAACACCAGCACACAGCCAATCGGTTTAAACTAGTTGGTTTAACAGTGGATGAACCTCAGGCCCAGGGGCAGGTGATGTGAGTGAGAAGTCTCATTCGTGGAGGATAAGGCACCTCCTCTCACCGCTTGTTCTCGGTTTGAAGTCAGCCTGCATGTTCTGTGTGGACACACATTCAAAACTGTTAAAAGTGCCAGCTTGTCTAAAAATGATTAAAAACACAATAATGCCACTTTCTCAAAAATAACTTCTAAGCATTAAATAATAAAGTCATAAATGTGATGTTATTGACACTGAAGCTATCTTTAACCTCTTACTTACAGTGTGACCTTTGGTATTGTTAAAACTGGAATATTTGGCAACCCTGAACTGATGCCTTTTTATTGTTATGACAGCTAGTCGATACTCAATCTAAAGGCCGGAGATCTGCTGTGGGAGGCAGACTCCTGCGGCAGGCAGAGGGAATCTCAGAAGCCCAGCTGTAATTATGACCTCTGTAGAGAGAGAGAGAGAGAGAGAGAGAGAGAGAGAGAGAGAGAGAGAGAACTGTAATTATGACCTCTGCAGCAACACCATTGAACAACTTTCACACTCCCTGTAGACATCTGCAAGATTACTGCCTATAAGTTACACACACACACACACACACACACACACACACACACACACACACACACACACATACACACACACACACACACACACACGCACACACATGTATGTACACAGGGACATATGAGTAGACACACACACACACTCACGTGAATGCATGCACACACTTCAATTATCCTCATTTGCTCGGCAAAAAGTAACGCTCATAAGCAGAGATACTGTGGAGAAATCAGAGCAAAACGTTCTGGCTTCCATTTCATCTCCGGGTACGACGGTCTCCCGGGTCACTGCCTCAGTCATCAGGTGACCATGGAGACAGATGAAGGCTAGATTGGAAGTGACTGGGACAGGAGGTTAATCAGTGTGGCCTGAGAAAATGCAGATTGTGAAATTTTCCAGCTACTTCCTTAGAAAAACGCATTTCACTTCTGATTAGAGCTGATTAGGGGAGTGAAGGCTGGGAGAGGACACACACACACACACACACACAAACACACACCCACCCACACACACACACACACACACACACACACACACACACACACACACACACACACACACACACACACACACACACACACACAAACACACACCCACCCACACACACAGACACACACACAGACACAGACACACACACACACACACACACAGACACACACACACACACAGACACACACAAACACACACCCACCCACACACACAGACACACACACACACACAGACACAGACACACACACACACACACACACACACACACACACACACACACACACACACACACACATACTCATATGCACACCAATACACACAAACATATATACACACAAATACACACAAGCACGTACACAAACAAAAAAAAAAGAAAAGAAGAAAGTTCAGGTTTAAATGTCACAACATGCTGTGTTGCTCTTTCAGAATTTCACAGTATGAACTGTTATTGCAGTATTAGTGTCTCAGATGATAAACGAGTGTGATTAATGGAATTGTACCAAATCAAACAGACACTCAGGGTGGAATCACTGAGGTTTCTGCTGTAATTTGGAAGGAGAGAGACTGATCACTTTCAGGGAGAAGTGATAGAGGAGAAGAAGATATGTATCCAGGCTCAAGGCCTCCTCTGCTCCTGCAGCCACTGAAGCTGAGGGGTACAGAACATAATCCATTTACAACATCTCCAATCAAACCTTTGCTTTGTTATGCCAGGTAAGAAACTGTAGGCTGCAGTGTGTTGTGGGTCTAAATGCGGAGCAGATGTACTGTAAGAAGCCTCAGGCTGATCAAAGGGACAAACACAGGCAAATGATGATGAATGAGTCTCCACTGAATTGTAAGAACTGAACGAATGTATCGAAGTGTGAGAGAAGAGTCTGAGAGAGAGGGAGGGAGAGAGAGGGAGGGAGGGATATAGAGAGGGAGAGAGAGAGTGGAGAACAGAGAGAGAGACTGCAGGGAGTGAGGAAAAAGAAAAAAAAGATGTCGGACCTCATCGGAATGATGCTAAGCAGGAGACGGAACGATTATGGTCCTACAGAGAGGGATCTGGGCTTGGACAATCTGTAATTGATTTTACAAACAGATCAGTGAGACACAACACAGCTCACACAACTCACATACACACACATGCACACGTGTGTACACACACACATACACGCACGCACACGCACGCACACACACACACACACACACACGCACACACACACACACACACACACACACACACACACACACACAGGAGCAAGCCTCTCCTATGAAAGTTTGTCCTGTTCCCCAACCCCCTGTAGCAGTGCGGTATGACATCATCGCGGAACATATTTCTTGCCTTTATCTTTTGAAAGATGTGTTAACCATGTGCAGGCAGAGCTCGGGGGATCAAAGACATAGCTGTGTTCTGGCGAAAAAGTCAAATTGAAACACGATTTCTAGGCAGAAAAATAATCCGTTTATTTCAAGACGTATTGCCTTACATGTCCGACCTGTGTGCTTTTATGCAGTTTTACATGGTCCGTTTTTCCATGACCAAGATGAAAGAGAAAACTGGGCCTTGGTTATTGATGAGCACCTTTTCTGCTTTGAGACATGTTTGATGAACTGTAGTTACTTTAGGTTTCTCTCTCTCTCCCACTCTCTCTCTCCCTCTCTCTCTCTCTCTCTCTCTCTGTTGTGGAGTAGGTAAGACTGTTTCATGGATGGACCAGTGGTGGACACTTGGTAATGAGCTGTGACCATATGTTTGTCTGCCTGTCTCTGTTGTTTGTCTGCTCCCCCCAGAATGAACACAGACCTCTCTCCAGACGTGTTTCCAGGCCAGGCTGCTGGGGGGCGCTGTGACCGTCTGATGCGAGCACACTTGATAAATCACGCCTCTGGTACTCTGCCTTTAGTATCTGTTTATGCCTTAACAAATTGAAACCCCACTGGCATGGACTTGCCTCTCTGCGCCTCAACGCCCACCCGCCCACCCCACACACCCCCCGATTAGATCAAGGTGGGGTGAGTTTGGGCAAGGCCCCCTGCTAACAACCCCACCACCCCCACCAACCCACCCGCTGCCTGCCCCCTCCGCCTCTGTGTTGTGTCTCTCTCCGCTGCGGGGGGAGAGGGGCGGACATGTGTAAGCAATAAAGCTGAAGGTTCCGCATCGACCACAGACTGGGCGCGAGGAATGCAGAACCGAACCATAAAATAATAACAGGGCAAGGGCCCAAGAGGGTGAGGGAGTGGGGTGTGGGGAGTGGGGTGTGGGGCCTAGCCCATCTGTGCCCAGGGCGGGCCACTGGAGAATCGGGCGAACGAGGCGGCTCAGCAGGCCGGTGCTGGCGTGCCTTCAAACGGCCGCGCTCTGCAGGCCAAAAGGGCAGCTTGACCTGCGCGCTAAGCTTCAGTTAAGCCTCCCAAAGCTGGAAAAGGAGGGGCGAGAGAGAGAGAGAGAGAGAGAGAGAGAGAGAGGCATATCGGGGGACCAAAGTAAGACAAAGGCAAAAACTCGAGCGGAGTGGCAGAGATATCCCAGCTGCAGCTCCTCCTCAACCTCCACACTGCAAACGCGAGGAGCAGCGAGTGAAAGCAGCGATGCCGATAGTAAATACGGCTCTATTAAAGCGGGCGAGATAACGCGCCCTGCTCATCACCCGCTTCACACGGGCCCTTTTCATGTAAAACTAATAAATCAACATCCCCGAAAGCCACGTTAAGACCGGTTTTCATAATCCCCAAATATAAACTACAATCAGATTGCTGAGACAGACAGTTTAGCTCCCGGGGCGTTTATCCGCCTTAATCGTCCTTTTTCTCCTGCTAAGAGCTCAGGTGTCTGGAGCTTGTCAACACGCTGACACAGTTCTTTCAAACGAGACGCTCCATCACGGGCTGCATCTGCTCTTTGCAGTCATGGAAAGAGAGATTTGATCAAAAGGCCATGGCGGTGCAAAATAAAGGTTCTCGTCACAGAACCTTGCAACACGAGGCTCTGCAGGATTCTTGGGTCACCGAGGTCATAGCATGGTGGCTACGCTAATGATGCTACACTTAAGGATGCTAACACTAATGCTAATGCTAATGCTATCGGAAGTGAAAGCAGAGGAGAGCGAGCAGGACGAGA
Organism: Brachyhypopomus gauderio; assembly: GCF_052324685.1. Classification (NCBI taxonomy): domain Eukaryota; kingdom Metazoa; phylum Chordata; class Actinopteri; order Gymnotiformes; family Hypopomidae; genus Brachyhypopomus; species Brachyhypopomus gauderio. Next base: position 422,078 of record NW_027506929.1, on the reverse strand, counting down.
AGGCCGACAGATCTTCTCAGAGAAAGCGGCCATATCCCAGAATGCAGCAGGACAGGAAATGTCCTGCAGTGTGGGCTCCCTGGTGGGGCCCTGCACAAGCAGAACGTGTGAAATGAATAGTGACATCATGTTGCTTAGTCAACAAAGCTGAGTGATTGATGAGGACAAGCGGACAGGGTGAGGTCCAGTTGCCGTCTCCGTCTGACCACCTCAAAGGGGAGAGCAGTCATCTAACTCCTTCTCTCTCTTTGTTCTGTGATTTCTCTCTATCTTTTGCTTTCTCCATTCTTTTCTCTCTCTCTCCCTCTTTCTTGATAGGAATATGGAATTAAATTTGAAAGACATCCACCTCCATTTCGGATAAAATTTTTCAAACACTGAGGCACAGAGAAGACGCCAGTCATTCACAGTTCCTCTCCTACATCATGTTCAGGCACTAACACGTCCACAGAACCAAGTCGGAACATTGATTAACGCCTGATGGGCACAGGACTCTGGATCGTTCCAATCCGATATCTCAATTGTTTCTCAAAGATGTAAAGGAACTTGCTCTGTATGAGAGCAGTACTTGTATTTATCATTTTCGATCATATATTAAGTACTATGTATCATTTAGCCAATGAAGGGGAGATTAAGGGATTTCATGTCTGGTATTAATATCATCAAATGAAACTTGACATGAGTGAGCAAAGACATGTTCAGGTGGACGTCACCCAGCTGTGAGCAGGAGAAAACCCAAACCAGCAAATCTCCCTCAATGAGGGCGGAGGATCATGGGTCATGTGATATTCCCCAGGTCATGTGATAGGGTTAGTGGTGCCCAGCATGTTTGGATAAGGAGAGTGAAGCTAATGTTGGCGAGACCTCAAACAGAGCTACCATCTGTCTCCTGCTGAGGGAGGGCAAAGAGAGAGAGAGAGAGACAGAGAGACAGAGAGAAAGAGAGACAGAGAGAGAGAGAGAACGAGAAAGAAGTTTATAAATTACACATTTGATCTTATCTGAATAATTAGAAAACAAAAAAGGAGATTTACAGTTGCCTCATTCACATTAAACGACAACAGGAACAGATAAAATCGGTAGGATAAGATTAGTAAAAAGTACACCATGAAAATGTTCATTTAGATTATTAATTTATCAGACACTGAACAAATGGTTTCATCATAATACAGCTGCTGTTTCACAGTACTTGAACACATTAACGCTTTTAAAATTAGCATTGTATTCAACCCTAATCCACTTCCTCTCTGACAGGAACCTCTGGCTACTTTCATTCATATTAGCTGATCCGAAGGAGCCAGACATAAACTCTCCTGCTACCGAGAAGCATCAGTCAACCCCACCTGCGATGCTGCTCCACCACCCAGACTCCATCCTTGCAGCCAGAGGCCACTGCACCACAGCCAGCTGGGTAGCCAATGCTGTACCCTCACGCTGACACTGCTGTATTACAGATGAGTGCTGTCCTTCCTTTTACTTTAGTGGATTTGTGGCTGTAGTCACTATACCAGGTAAGATAGAGATAGGGAGAGAGAGATAGAAGGAAAGAGAGAGAGAGAGTAGAAAACAAGAGCAGGAGCAGGGAGAGAGAGAGCGTGCTGTTGACCGCCGCCTTCACCTCTCCGTCATCGTGCTTTTCTTCACTGCTCACAGCAGAGGTGGGGACTCGAGTCACATGACTTGGACTCGAGTCAGACTCGAGTCATTAATATTAAGACTTTTGACTTGACTTGAAAAAATATTCAGAGACTTAGACTTGACTTGGACTTTTACACCAATAACTTGGGACTTGAATTGGACTTGAACCTGTTTACTTGCAAAGACTTGATTTTTTTTTACCCCAAATCTAAATTTTAAAACGCATATTAATATTTATAAAGTGCGCCCCATTAATTTCATTTCCGTCCTTCTGACGCAGACCAGTCCTCTGCTTTTCCACACTCTGTACGTGTGTGTGTGTGCATGAGCTGCAGCACAACCAATCAAATGGGGGGTTGGCGAACGTAAATTTTTACCGGGCGGGGTGTAAAATGGACACAAATTAAGTATTATATCGCGATCGATCGATCGCCAGTGGTTGGTGCCAGAGCGAACTAGTAACTCATTGAATCATAGATGTGGATCAGAGGTAAATAAACTAGATTTTTTTCCGGCGTGAGAAATCGGATGTGTGGCGTGAGAGCGTGTGAAGACGGTCAAATGCGTGTGTCTCACGCTCAATGCGTGAGAGTTGGCAACCCTGGGTTCTGTATCTGAACTCGGGGAAGAGAGCCTCTCTCTGTCACCATCATAATATCCAGTTCTATCTCAGCATGGATTGTGTATTTGAAGACATCTACGTCGAGAAAAAAATATATTGACAAAAGTGGAGCGAGTTTTCCGCTATGGGGACATCATTCATCGTGCACAAATGACATACAGACTTTTGGCCAGCAAATGCAATGCAGAATAGTTTACTGAAATGTCTAAAGTTGCAGATTCCTGTTAATTGTTCAGTTCTTATATTTGTTTGTCTTGTGTCACTCACACATGTTCTCCAAGAAACCAGATAAGAGAAGAGAGGGAAAATGCTGTTATGGTTCTTTGTATTGTACTGTGAAAATATCAGCACTTTTTATTTGAACATGGAGTTCTACTTATGACTTTTTCACATAATATTTATTTCTGGAAAATTGTAGTTTAAAGTATGAATATTTTTGCAGCTAATTTTAAATTTTTTTTATACTTCGTGTTTTCAGTTGCACATGTTTTATCAAGATTTGAGGAGAATACAGATTTTAAAAAGATAATGTCTATTATTTACATTTAAAATATACCTGCAACATTGGTAAAAAAAAAAAAAGACTCGAAAGGACTTGAAATTCCAAGTTTCAGACTTGGGACTTGACTTGACTGTTGCCTGTCTTGACTCGAGACTTGACTTGACTTGAGTGTCTTTGCTTGAGACTTGACTCGGGACTTGAGGTATAAAGACTTGGACTTACTTGAGACTTGCAAAACACTGACTTGGTCCCACCTCTGGCTCACAGAGCCAGTGTGGATGGGCTCTAAAGGAGCAGCGGCCACTCACATCAGCTTCAGTGGGAGAGAAGAAGGAGAAACAAGACCTCTGTTTCCAGGTCAGGGGTTGTGTTATTGCTCTGCTGGATAAATAATAGCCATATGCTGCCATATTATTGTTCATCAGTGGGTAAAGGATCCTTAGATGTTGTTTCATGGAGAAATATTAGAAAGATAAAAACACACGTACGAGCACATGTGTGTGGACCCTCAGAGACACATCCATCTATCCTCACACACACACGCATACACACATGTGCACACACACACACACACACACACACACACACACACACACACACACACACACACACACACACACATACAGAAACACACATGCAATCACATACAAACATACACACACACTCTCACATGCACACACACACACACACACACACACACACACACACACACACACACAGAAACACACATGCAATCACATACAAACATACACACACACTCTCACATGCACACACACACACACACACACACACACACACACACACATACACACACACCCTAAATGGGACTGATGCCCAGAGAATATCTTGGCAGTTGGTCTTGAGTGAACCAGTTACCTGCTCTTGGCTCAGACATTAAAGATCCTGAACTGCACATCTAATGCACAACACAACACAGCACTCTCTCTCTTTCTCTCTCTTTCTCTCTCTCTCTCTCTCTCTCACACACACACACACACACACACACACAATCACACACACACATACATGCGCACACCACACACACAGACACACATGTGCATGTACACACATACCCAGATGTACACAGATACACACATGCATGCACAGACACACACAGACATGGATGTACACATAGTTACACACAGACATTCACAGTGCACACATAAGAAAAAGGTTACAATCAAGCCTTATTTGTTTAGTTATTTAAGGAGCTGTCCAAGTCTTTATTACTCTGCTGACACCATGATAACTACGTGTGTGTACTGAATCTCAGAATCTTAGACTCAAACTCAGGTTTGGAGTGAGAGATGTAGAGAAAGAGGTAGAGAGAGAGGTAGAGAGAGAGAGGTAGTGAGACAGGTAGAGGGAGGTAGAGAGATAGGTAGAGATAGATAGAGAGGGGTAGAGAGAGGTAGATAGAGAGGTAGAGAAAGGTAAAGAGAAAGTGAGATAGAGAGAGGTAGACAGATAGGTAGAGCGATACAGAGAGGTAGAGAGAGGTAGAGAGAGATAGAGAGAGAGGTAGAGAGATACAGAGAGGTAGAGAGAGATAGAGAGCGGTAGAGAGAGATAGAGAGAGGTAGAGAGAGATAGAGAGAGAGGTAGAAAGATAGAGAGAGGTAGAGAGAGATAGAGAGAGGTAGAGAGAGGGCTCTAAAGGTTATGCACACACATTCTCAGTGTGAAAGATGAAAGAGTTTATTAATAGTCTGTGCATCTACATGCTCTACATGGATGTTTATGTTGGAATTTGTTGCTTATATGTGAACATCCACGGAGGGTAAACAGTGGCATTCAGTGCTCATTTCCCTTACATCAGTCATATTGTTTCAACTGTGCACTGCGCTGGCCTGGGTTGAGAAAACAGTGGCGGGGCATTATCTTTAAAGTGGCTCCACAGCACGGACTCCCGTGGGCCGGTAATGGAGTCAACACAACGATCCAAACCCCTCTGCCACTGCCTCCCACACTCCTGAACCCTGTGTCTTCATGTTACAATGACTTTTCTGAAGATACACAAGAAAGAAAGAGAGAGAGAGAGAGAGAAAGAGAGCGAGAGAGAGAGAAAGAATGAAATAGAAAGAGAGAGGGGCATATTATATATATTTTATTTCTTTTTTGCTTTTATTTATTTCTATTTTCTTCTCTTTATCCACAGTTTTATCACTTTTGACATTCATTATTCTATTAATCGCTTTGGAATTGTTAATCACAGTTTATGCCAATAAAGCAATTTGAATTTGAAAATTTGATTTTTAGACACAGAAAGAGAGAGAAAGAGAGAGAGAGAGAGAGAGAGAGAAAGAGAGAGAGAGAGCAACAGAGAGCCTAAGCAGAAGTCTAAATCCACGTAACACCTTCTGTACTGAATTAAACACCATTACAAATGAAGATTAATCAGCTGTAACTGCGTAACTAACACTGTTCCACATGTTTGGGGTCACATTTAACTCTCTCTTATGTGCTTGTGACAAACTCTGAGGGTTCTGGCATATCTCAATGCATCTCCTCCCTCCAGCCTAAAGGGATACACCCACTGCATTTGACCAAACTGTGGTATCATGATGCTACATGTGCTAGTCTATTAAACCATGCACACAGAGTGCTAGAGTGGTGCAATAGTGTTATCAAAAGGTGTGTGGCCACGGACGGCACATTACACAGCTGGGGCTCAAACCTGAATCCGGGCACTGTTAAAGATTTCTTTTACCATCTGTGCTCCTGAGCTTACAGCCCATTTATAAGAAAATAGTGGTACACACACACACACACACACACACACACACACACACACACACACACACACACACACACATATATACACAGTCCTTACTATGCAGTCTATTTTATTGGACAGATATAAAATTAACAGGAGTTAGAAGCTGCAACAGTGATCCAGTCTCCTTCGAACAGAAATGTCCAGTTTGAGGTCAGCAGCATGGTCCCATAAACCTTTACAGGCCAATGTAAAGATGAGCTGCCACTTTACAAGAAACAAACTTTCCTAATTAATCACCAAATTAATAACCCGGGTCTGTTACTGTTGAAGCAGCCTGTGTGCAAACTCCCCAGTAAAAGCATAACTGGTCATGCTGGGCTAATGGCTATCGACATAAATCAGCAGTGAACAATGTGTGCAGAGCCAGACTGACTAACTGGGGAAACAGGGAAAGGCCAGCGAACAAACAAAGAGAAGTGACCTGGTGTTTACTTCTCCATTACTTCTCCTTTACGTCTCCTTCTCCAAGTTGACTGCTTTCACGAGGTGGGATGTAGAGTGGGCAGCTGGTGTGGCTTTGTTCTGCTGGGTCCTGGACTGAGAAGAGTCCTACGGGACACAGACCCGTTTTTGAGAGCCGTTATGTGTCTGGCCCTGGGAAACATGGCATTAACAGCTGGGCTGACGAGCTCCTGTCTGCCCCCCGGGCAGCCAGCACGGGCAGAGGGCTCAGATGTAGAATTCCGTTCTTGAGAGTTTTGGAGTGTGCTTAAAGAGTGTGGGGCCATGCAAGCTTTGTTCTGGGTCCCATCAAAGGGCCCGGGGAGGGGGGGGGGGTGCCTATGGCCGGAATGCTTCATCCAGGTCTATATTTAGGGGAAGTGATAGGAGAAACTGGGGACAGTAGGGAAGTCGTCACCATAGCTGGCATGTTTTTGTCAAGCTACTGTGGGGGGTGGGGGCGGGGCATGGGGGACATGGTGCATTTGGGCTGGCCCACTTTGGGAGGTGTGGGGGGTGAGGGTTGGAGGCTAGGGCTGTCCCACTTTTGGTGGTGTTGGGGTGGGGGTTAGATTAACAAGATCTGTCAGTTTCAGTGGGTTTTGCTAGACATTTCATGCCATGGTGAAAGAGAGTAAAAGGGAATAAGAGAGAGAGAGGAAGAAGAAGAAGAAGAAGAAAGAGATATTATTTCCAAATTGTGAAAAATATAGAGAACTGAGATGATGAAAACAAGGGGTGATAAGAATATGAACATGAAGAGAAAGAAACCAAGAAAATACAGAGAGCATGGGTGAAGGAGTGGGGGGGTGGAGGAGTGTAGAGTAATGGGTGGAGGGGTGGAGGAGTGTAGAGTAATGGGTGGAGGGGTGGAGGAGAGGTGAGTCATAGGTGGAGGGGTAGAGGAGAGGAGAGACATTGGTAGAGGAATGGAGGAGAGGTGAGTCATAGGTGGAGGAGAGGTGAGTCATGGGTGGAGGGGTGGAGGTAAGGTGAGTCATGGGTGGAGGAGAGGTGAGTCATGGGTGGAGGGGTAGAGGAGAGGAGAGACATTGGTAGAGGAATGGAGGAGAGGTGAGTCATAGGTGGAGGGGTGGAGGAGTGTAGAGTAATGGGTGGAGGAAAGGTGAGTCATGGGTGGAGAGGTGGAGGAAAGGTGAGTCATGGGTGGAGGGGTGGAGGTAAGGTGAGTCATGGGTGGAGGAGAGGTGAGTCATGGGTGGAGAGGTGGAGGAAAGGTGAGTCATGGGTGGAGGAGAGGTGAGACATGGGTGGAGGGGTAGAGGTGAGGTGAGTCATGGGTGGAGGAGAGGTGAGTCATGGGTGGAGGGGTAGAGGTGAGGTGAGTCATGGGTGGAGGAGAGGTGAGTCATGGGTGGAGGGGTAGAGGTGAGGTGAGTCATGGGTGGAGGAGAGGTGAGTCATGGGTGGAGGGGTAGAGGTAAGGTGAGTCATGGGTGGAGGAGAGGTGAGTCATGGGTGGAGGGGTAGAGGTGAGGTGAGTCATGGGTGGAGGAGAGGTGAGTCATGGGTGGAGGTGAGGTGAGTCATGGGTGGAGGGTGGTGGAGAGAGAAAGAGAGAGAGAGAGAGGGAGGCGGGAGGCAGACTGACAAACAGAGAAAGAGAGAGAGAGAGGTGTTCTCTTCCCATTAATTAAAAATGGCCTTGTGAGATCTGAGAGGAACACGATTAATCAGGCTTCCTCTTCTGAGCTCAGACAGAATGTGTTCTGGACATCTGCAAACAGCAAGGATTGCAGCACTTCCTCCCAGCCTGTGTGCCCTGTGCTTCTTCTCTTATAGTGTTGAATATCTGGTATTTGTGGGAACTCGCATTGGTGATGTGGACACGTAAGTGGAATGTAGCTTTATGGCTGACGGGAGAGTCATGTAGGAGGTTAGGGGGTGATTCACAGAGTTTTGCTCCCAAGCCCCACGGATAAAGCAAGTAGCCTCGTTTACAGATCGGCATAGAAGTGTGGACTCTCTGTTGAGAGACTCTTACCTGTGGTGGAGCTGATAGCTGAAAGCCAGGTCTGTAAGAGACAGGCATGGGGCGGTCCACAGGCAGAGGGAGGGAGGATGAGACTGACCACAGCATGCTAATAGCAGTGCTGGAGAGAGAGAGAGGAAGGAAAGGGAGGAAAAAAGAGAGAGAAAGTGTGGTTGGAACATTTCATTTGAACAGCATTATTTATCTGTGAAATTTTATCCTCCCTGATCTGTTCCTGTGCTATTTGAAGTGACTTTCACTACATGTGTGTTTATCTTGGTGTGTGTGTGTGTGTGTGTGTGTGTGTGTGTGTGTGTGTGTGTGTGTGTTGTATAACCCTTCTCCATGCCTGTCATCATACACTAACACAGCCTGGCTGCTCTCCGTCCGGCCTCCTCCAGAGCCCAGGCCTACCAGACCTGTTGTTCTGCCCCACAGCAGCACTCCCGGAGCGGGGAGACTCACTGAGTCTCCTCCAGATCAGCAGCGGAACAGCTTCATACAAGGGAGGGAGAAAGACCCACCACATTTCTCTCAATTCCTCCTTTTAACTGCGTTCAATAGTTACAGAACCGTCACAAATGTACCTTTCACAGGAACAATCTGTGTAAAAAGGAACTTCAAACAATGGGCTAGTTCTCTGACCTTACACCTTTTACCTTTCAGTCAGGATTCCAGCCCACCAGGGCTATGAGGCATCCATTTAAATACCAATTTTGGAAAATCATCTGGTCATCTACTGCTTTATGCCAAATGAAATACCCACAGATCACAAAACTCTATCAGAAAGACTTGAGAACGGGGCTGGATTGTTGTAAACAGTCCGCTGGTTTGCGTCATGCTAACAGGGCAGGAACTCCTGTTGAAATGGACAAACATATCAGAGCAGTTGCCTATAATCTATGGTGTGCCCCGGAGTTCTCGTCTTTACCTGCTTTTATTTAATATTCTTACACTTTCTTTTAGCTAAATCCTAAATTACTAGCATTACTAAATTACTATACTATTACTGGCATATTTTACCACACCTATGCAGATAATCCTCAGAAATATTCTATCCTAAGGTTTTCTATACTTATGATCAGTGTTGCGAATAACGACGTTAGGTAACGGCGTAATTTTGTCAGTAACGTAATTTTGTCGTTACAACGCCGTTGACGTTACTGGTCATTAGAAGCGGTGCGTTACTATATATTGATATACTAACAGTAATACGAGCTGACCGCCGCCCAGGCTAGTGACGAGTAACAGATCTCGATAGGTCACAGTTCTCGGTGTAACACCTGTTTTACTTAACAAGTCAGTAAGCAATTGGCTAAGGCAGCGTTATGGTAGCCAATCAGAGCCAGTGTTTTTACACGCGTGCCGAAGCACGCCAGTGACACACGACACAAATGGAGAAGAGGAAGAAATGACAAATCAGGAGCAAGCCGAAGGAAAATTAGCATTTTCAAGGTGGCGATATAAACATTATTTAAGAAAATACTTGAAGTTCCTGAATTTCTACCAGACTGGGTATTTGATTTATTTAATTAAGAATAGAGGTTTAATTGTTAAGTTTACTTCTGTTGTGAACAAATCAGTTTGAGAGAATTTAATTTAATTTGATAGATGTAAATGCACTTTATATAGTGTAACTGTTTACTTTTGCTTTTTTTTTTCAAAGATTTGGGATTTTAAAGGATTTTATCCTGCACTGGTCTGTTGATATGCAATAAATGTCAAAAGTTAAACACCTTTATGATCTACTCATTTCAACTGACTGTGAAAAATTCTTTTTAAAAAAATCCTTATTCATTGGCATATAACTTTTTTTACTGTAATGCAAATAGTTACTTTCCCTGGTAAGGAGTTACTTTTATTATAGAGTAATTCAGTTACTAACTCAGTTACTTTTTTGAACAAGTAGTGAGTAACTATAACTAATTACTTTTTTAAAGTAACGTTCCCAACACTGCTTAGTATATCATTAATTTATTCCTAAACAAGTTCAGTCGATTCACAACACATCAGCCTGGTCACTAGCAGCTCATGAGTCCATCATGAGTACAGTTACCACTAGGTGTGGAGATGCAGTCAACACTAGGTGTGGACACACAGTCAACACTAGGTGTGGAGACACAGTCAACACTAGGTGTGGAGATGCAGCGTTTAATGTCTGTGCAGCTCTTAAATGGAATCAACTGTGACAGAACCTCAAAGGTGCAAGAACTTGATGCATTGGCATGGAGAGTGAAGCTCTGTCTAGTTCAGCACGCCTACACGTCCACATGGTCTCAGCTCTACAGCAGTGCAGTGCCATCCTCTCTTTGATCACACAGCTATCACTTGATTTTATTCACGTTACACCTTTTTATCAATGTTTATTCATTTCAGTTCAATATTTAAATGTCAGAATAAATATATAATTACTGGTATCGGTTTCTATTGAAATGAATTATTTTTCTTTTTCTTTTATTTGTAAAGCACCTTGAATTGCCTTATGTGTGAAATGTGCACACTCACACACATACGCACATGTGTAAACCTGCATTGCCTGCCTCTCTCTCTCTCTCTCTCTCTCTCTCTCTCTCTCTCTCTCTCTCTCTCTCTCTCTCTATCTCTGTGGCCTCCTGGCTGTGTCCCAGTGCTTGTCACCCTGCAGTTAGTTCATTTGCATATGTCTGAGGGGCGGAGCCTAGCAAGGCAGCCCGACAAAGTGGCTAAAAAGTGCAGGAGCAGCTCAGCCAAGACGAGGAGAAAACAAACAATAGGGCCTGAATTTAAATGAGGGGGAATGACAGTCTGCCATTGGCTGTGCTCATTCGACTCCTTCTGCACGCCAGGTGATAGTGTCCGTCAAGCATCAAACACACACTCCCATAATTCCCTCTGCTTTCTCTCCATTTGTTACAGAGAGGTCATGAACACATGAACAGGCAGTGTGTGTGTGTGTGTGTGTGTGTGTGTGTGTGTGTGTGTGTGTGTGTGTACTGACAGCAGCATGTGTGTCATCCATCTTGCAGGCCACAGTCAGAGCAGTTGAACGAGTCTATCTGCAGAGGGGGTATAGAGGATAAGGGTGATTACGCCAGCTCAGGCAACCATCCCCACCATTATCAGGCCCTCACTGCTGCAATCTGTCTCTCCTTCAGGTCTGCAAATACCTCCAGCTTCTTTAGGTGGAGAAAGAGAGGGGGAGAGAAAGAGAGACAGACAGGAGAGAGAGAGAGAACAAGGGAGAGAGAGAAAAAAGAGAGAGAAAGAAAATAATTAGCATGATGGCTCTCTTTAAGGCCTTAACTGGACAAACTCACAGAGCAAGGGTGTGTACATGTACACACACACACACACACACACACACACACACACACACACACACACACACACACACACACACACACACACACACACACACTCTCTCTCTCTCTTTCTCTCTCTCTCTCTCTCTCTTGAAACCTTATAAATCTCTATAAGCGACGCAGCCAAGCTTGTTGCGTTTCCTTGCTGGTGAGACATAAAATGTTGCCAGGAGGCAGAAGCACATTTTCTGGGTGTCAGGCAGGAAATGTGGCGTAGTCACTCAGCCACGCGATTTCCAGTCGCCTTTACACACTTTACCTTTAAATAATCACATATAAGCCCACTTATCATGATAAAGGCACACACCCCACATACTTAGAAAATGAAGATATATTGTTATATATATATATATATATATATATATATATATATATATATATATATATATATATATATATATATATATATATATATCTCATAAAGATATAAAAATACATAAACCACATGGATGTTGGTTTGGCTTTTAGCACCTCTGACTGTACACCAAAATATAACTGGCACAATGTGTTCAGATCTGGACTCCGTGATATCTTCCCTGTGATCTTGTATGTTTCTTTGCCTCTGTAGTGAGGTCAGCTTTTTCATTAGTGTGTGGTGCCCTGTTCCTGCCTTTTTAACACTGAACCTCTGTCTTAATTTCTAAAAACATCTTCAAGACCAGAAGAGTATGTAGCCTTGTAAGGTGGCGTGCTTCTACAACACCACCAGGAACACCTGCACGTCTGTGCCTGGACTGATTGAAACACACAACAGGTGAATGGTTGCAGTTTATTGAAAGCTCCACTAGCTGAATGCTGGGAATAGTTCCCCAGTCTCTCTGAGCACTGGGTGTGCTGGTGGACGAGCAGCAGGTTTAGCCCTGTTGTTGCTGTTAGTCTCTGGCTCCAGTTCTTTCTGCACTTTTGAAGTGGAGAGCAGGAAACATCTCCTCAAAGGAGGGATGGGGGTGCCTCTCTCCCCCCATGTCTACACCCACAAACCCCTGGAGTGTGTAGAGACCCCAGTCCTCCCTCCACCCAACCCCGGGCAGCAAGATAAAGGATGTGTCCCACTGCCATAGAGGTGGAGAAAGAAAGAGAGGGGGAGAGAGGAATGGAGAGAGAGAGGGAGAGAGGGAGCTCCTCCTCTGCTCATCCCCTTTTCTTTTTCTTTATCACTCCATCCATTCATCTTTTCCAAGCTGTCCTCAGTATGGCCTTACACAGGAACAACAAGACAACACACACACACACACACACTCCCCATACAACAAAACATATCAAGTACGTCTTTTCCCCCAACTCAGCTGTCCAAAGTTGCTGACGGCCAATGAGGGAAAAGAACACAAATAAGAGGCAAGAGCTTCTTCACCCCCTACTCCCCTAAACCCCTACTCCGCTTAACCCCTACTCCCATTTCACCACTACTTCCCTTAACCCCTACTCCACTTAACACCCTACTCCCCTTAACCCCTACTCCCCTTCACCACTACTCCACTTAACCCCCAACTCCCATTAACCCCTTACTCCCCTTAACCCCTACTCCCCTTCACCACTACTCCCCTTAACCACTACTCCACTTAACCCCCAACTCCCATTAACCCCCTACTCCCCTTAACCCCTACTCCCCTTAACCACTACTCTCCTTAACCCCTACTCCCATTAACACCTACTCCCCTTCACCACTACTCCACTTAACCCCCAACTCCCATTAACCCCCTACTCCCCTTAACCCCTACTCCCCTTCACCACTACTCCCCTTAACCACTACTCTCCTTAACCCATATTCCCCTTAACCCCTATTCTCATTAACCCCTACTCCCCTTAATCCCCTACTCCCCTTAACCACTACTCTCCTTAACCCATATTCCCCTTAACCCCTATTCTCATTAACCCCTACTCCCGTTAACCCCCTCCTCACCTTAACCCCTACTCCCCTTAACCACTACTCCCCTTAACCCATATTCCCCTTAACCCCTACTCCCCTTCACCACTACTCTCCTTAACCCATATTCCCATTAACCCCTACTCCCCTTAACCCCTACTCCCATTAACCCTTACTCCCATTAATCCCTACTCCTCTTAAGCCCTACTCCTCTTCACCACTACTCCCCTTAACCCCACTCCCCTTCACCACTACACCACTAGTCCCATTAACCACTACTCACTTTCCCCCTTAACCACTACTCCCATTAATCACTACTCCCCTTAAGCCCCACTCTCCTTCACCACTACTCCCCTTAACCCCTACTCTCCTTCACCACTACTCCCCTTAACCCCACTCCCCTTCACCTCTACTCCCCTTGACCACTACTCCCTTGCCCCCCGTTAACCACTTCTCCCCTTCACCTTCACCAGTACTCCCCTTCATCCCTTCACCCCTTCATCCCTAACTACTCAGGGAGCCTCACAGCTACGCCGAGCTTTGGGGGGAAAAGGAAAAATCCAACAAAACAGCAGCTTCATATTTAGATCTTTATTTTCCCACTTGTGAAATTACCGTCTGTCATCACGTCTATTTTCGGAGTCGTGTGAGCGTGCCCATTGTTCGTAAAGGCAAATGTTACTTTCATCATTTAACCGAATGTCGTAATTGTGTCAGTGTGACAATGCGAGGAAGCCGTTAGTCAGGAGACCTGGCAGACAGCAGGCAGGCCATTCAGACTGATCCCAGACCAGCAGTCTTGCCATGGAACATAGTCTGGAAACACAGAGTCCCTTATCTGCAGGGTGCCACCGCTCATACTGTGCGCTAAACAGCACGAGGCTCCATTCACACGGGCAAGTCAGATGAGACTTCCCCACATATGATCCCTATTTGAGGTCTAAACACCCCAACAACTCCAAAGCAGAACTTGATTTCGTCTTGTCCGGTGGGATAATGAGAATAAATATTTTAGAATCTTAGTAGTGAGTAGAAGTTTCAGGATTTGCGAGACGTTTTGCTTCAATTGGGGCCACTAACAGTGAACACTGGCGCCATGGACGTCTGACCCTCTGATTTAGCCATGGGGACACAGATCCACGCCCTGCCGCTGTCCTGAAAGGTCCGAACACCCCCCCCACCCTCATCCCGGTGCCGCCCGCTCCATCCGCAGTCTCACCGTCAGCACCGTCTCTCCTGTCTCGGCTCTGAAATATGTCCGAGTTTTATCACGCGACACAAGTCTGGCAGGTTGGAATGATAAATGGGGGCACTGTCCTGTGATTGTACCTGTTATTCACCATGCCCCGGCACCAGGGGGCGGTGTGTGGATGACGCTGATGTGTTGGATGTTGCTGTGCCGCCTGTAACGTTAAGCGTTAATCTGGTAGGTCGTGATTCACTCTGATTATGTTTTCATTTCTTCAGTAGCAGTCTGAGCCCATATGTGATTAACTGAGCTTAATTAATCTCTCATACACACATACACACATTTAACAGACTGAAAGGGGTGAGTCGTTTAGTTCTACAGGATAAAGACAACAGCAAAATGACAATACAGAGCTCAATGGTGCTTGAGGAGAATGGATTAGTACACTTCTGGCTCATGAGTGTGAAAGTGTCATAGAGAGGAGAGAAAATGCATCTCAGAACACACTCATGCACGAGCATGTGCACACATGCACACACATACACACACATCACACACACATGTTTGAATTGTTTGTGGGTAGACAGCATCATGGAGAATCCATTTTATGACCTCAAGTAAGCCGTCAAACTGAGTAAGCAGACTGTCTGATTGGCTGTGACGTTCCTGTGGTGATGTCTAGCTGTGTGGCATTACTGGGTTTATTTTCTTATCTCAGCCTGAAAGAGAGGAAATACACACACACACACACACACACACACACACACACACACACACACACACACACACACACACACACACACACACACACACAGTACAAGTACAAATACAGACCTAATTTCAGCTGTGACCATATTATTGGGGACACATTACAGGATTTCTCAATAATTTGGCATTTGTTGTAACAAACTGTGAAATTAATTTTTTGCTTGTTTTCACATTAGCTTCAAATTAAGTTAATGTAAAATATATCTCTGACATTCTGTATTTCAAAAACACAGGCACATGTTTAATTTGTAAAGTCATTTTGCTCTGTGATGCTATCATGTTCTTACTCACATGATCATTTCATAAGAGAACAACTGCCTACTTCACCCCCCCCCCCCCACCTCAACTCTGCTAAAGTGGTACAGCCTGGATCTGTAACATGGCTGGTGTGCACACACAGCCCTGTCTCAGAAGGGCACCTCAGACAGTCTTTAGGGACGCGTTCATCTCTTAAGTGCCAGGAGTGTTCTGAGAGTGTGATGCTACTGACTGGCATACAACACTGAGTAGCTGGTACTACCACGCCTGCCTAATGAGGACACCACCTTCGGGATTTGAGTCTACTCACCCGGAAATACCGCTTACATGCACACACACACACACACACACACACACACACACACACACACACACACACACACACACACACACACACACACACACACACACACACACACACACAAATATGTACACATACATAAACACCTTACACACATGAACACACAAATATGCACATATATACACACACAAACATACAAATATAAAGGCACATGTACACACACACACACACACACACACACACACACACACACAAACACACACACACACACACACACACACACACACACACACACACACACACACACACACACACAAATATGTACACATACATAAACACCTTACACACATGAACACACAAATATGCACATATATACACAAACAAACATACAAATATAAAGGCACATGTACACACACACACACACACACACACACACACACACACACACACACACAAATACTTATCCACATGGTACCAGCGTCTCTTCTGCCGTCTGGACGTCTGAGTTTCCAGCGCTGGTAATCCTTCATCTCCAGATTTATGTGTTTACTTCTTCTTCTTCTTTTCACGTTAAATAAAGCATGAACTTTCACTCCACGTCACACTCCCCCCCTCACGTGACATTTCACGCACCCATCCACGCATCCAGGCTTCATCCCGGGTGTGAGTAAATAAATAAGATGTAGCTCTTATACGGGCTGGAGGGAGCAGGTGGAGATCCAGAGAGCCTGGGGCCATGACTGCACAGCCCCCCCCACTGTGCACCACCTCCACTGGGCCCACCACTGAGGAAAGGTCCCTTGACGAAATGGGGACACAGACTCCCCGTTTTGAAATGGAAACATGCATTATGGGTAAGAACCAGCCCAGTGCGCCGGAGACAGAGACTGGGGGGGGTGAAGTGTGTATTGGTGTTTTCTCTTTGAATGGCGGGGCTATAGATAGAATCACGCTTCGTGCTGGATCTGGCCCTCCCTGCCGCGCAGTTTCGGAAAATAGCTGAAACTTCAAAAGGGACTGAAATGGCAAACAGTGGAATGACAGCTAGGCGCATGGAACCCCGGCGATGCGCTCCACTAATCTGGGGCGGCCCAGTCACAGCAGCGGGGCCATGTGAGGGGTGAACGGGTCTTTAGCGCTCAGACTGACAGAAGGTGAGCTCGGAGGCAAAAGACAAACACCTATTGTACAACTCTGACGCACAGACAAAAAAAAAGGAAAAAATATATTACTGTACATCCTTCTTCCACTCATCTACATTCTTTCTCTTCTCTGATTCTGTGGATTGTGCATGGGGTTTTTTCCAGGGTGGTATTAATAGCGCAGCGGTCCCTGTTGGAATCAGTTGTATAACCTCACAGCGGAGCCTCAGGAAGGAGCTTTTATTCTTTAATAAATGTGAGATAACAGGAAGCGCTGACTCAGCTCTCAGTGACTACACAGAAAACGTTTTAAGGATTACAGCTAAATCTGATGAATTGCTTAAATAATCTGTTATTTTGGGGCAAGAGTGAGAGAGTAGTCCCAGAAACAGGCAGGGCTGAAATGTAAGAGTGCCATCATCCTGCAGACAGGTCGGGAAACACGCCTCAGTCTGGATCTCAGCGACACTGCAATGACACCGGGAAGCAGAGGGTGTCCTGAGATTGTCCTTTCTGATTCCCTATGAACTGCAGCATACACTCAGTATTTCAGCTGCAGCGGGACTAAAGTTTAGTCACAGCTGAAAATATAACTTCTCTTTTTCCTCATCTGGACAAAAACCTAAGCCAGTCATAAATTGCGCTCGACAAAAGTCCTTACGCACCATGTCTTGAGTTGCAAATTGTAAATAATGCTTCGGAGACTTATATTTCTGATGGGAGTACACAAAATAAATATTTAAGTCATTTTATATTTTGGCACTTCTAATTCCCTAAAAAGGCGGTGGTGTATCAGGCGGACTGGTGCGGCACTATAAATCTGTCTGCCCTGACTGTGACTAGCCGAAGGTCACAGAGGAGTCATAGACTGGAGGAGGTATAAACCAGTTGCTTTACAGCGAACCCAATTGTTGTGCATTAGAATTATGCGCATTGTATTTGCTCTAATGAAGGGAGTAAATTCTCAGTTTTATGGTCAGCCCTTTACGAGGCAGGAGGAAACTGTAAAATACACGTTTGAGTTTTTTTTGGTGTTGGCTGTGTTGGTCACTCTACTGGCAGAGTTCACACACACTGTTTCCATTAACCTGTAGACGACTTCACTGGGGAAGCTGAGAGGGATGCGATTGGGGAGGATTTAACGCTCCCGGCCAATCAGGAGGCCTTTCCCCCATTCCAGCCTGTTTTTCTGATTTTTAACAGGCAACCTGATGCATGCGTCCGATTGGTCCATTAAAGGTGACCTGTGGCCATAATCAGTGTGTTGTCCCCAAGTGACAGAGCTCCTCCCCCTGGTAACTGTCTATGACACAAAATGCGTGTGCGCGTTGGGAGGAAGTGTGTGTCTAGGCCTGGAGCTCCACCTCCTCCTGGGAAGTGCTAACAGGGCGGGGCTAATGGCTAATGGGGAAGGCAGTGAATGGGCAAGATGCAGGTCCAGAAAGAAGCTTGCCACACTACTGCCACACACACACACACACACACACACACACACACACACACACACACACACACACACACACACACACACACACACACACACACACACACACACACACACAGACACTCATACACACACACTCTCTCTGATTGACAAATCAACCAATTGGAAGGGAGGTGATGATGTCATCATGTCTCAGCATGCAGTTTTCATCTCTACACGTCCTGCCACATCTTCCATTCACTGGCTGCCCTGATGAAAGAATAAAAGAGAGAGAGAGAGAGAAAGAGAGAGAGAGAGAGAGAATAAAGATTGAAATATCTCCTCAGGACATTCTGCTCGCTATTTCAGAGTGTTTCTTATCTCTTTCCTGTCAGCCCTGTTAATATGAGGATGAACAATATTTCATGAAGGGCAGCTGAATACAGTTCTGCTGGCACCGGCCTACTCCCTGTCTCCCTGTCTCCCTGTCTCCCTGTCTCCCTGTCTCCTTGTCTCCCTGTCTCCCTGTCTCCCTGTCTCCCTGTCTCCTTGTCTCCCTGTCTCCCTGTCTCCCTGTCTCCCTGTCTCCTTGTCTCCCTGTCTCCCTGTCTCCCTGTCTCCTTGTCTCCCTGTTTCCCTGTCTCCCTGTCTCCTTGTCTCCCTGTCTCCCTGTCTCCCTGTCTCCTTGTCTCCCTGTCTCCTTGTCTCCTTGTCTCCCTGTCTCCCTGTCTCCTTGTCTCCCTGTCTCCCTGTCTCCTTGTCTCCCTGTCTCCCTGTCTCCCTGTCTCCTTGTCTCCCTGTCTCCCTGTCTCCCTGTCTCCTTGTCTCCCTGTCTCCCTGTCTCCTTGTCTCCTTGTCTCCCTGTCTCCTTGTCTCCCTGTCTCCCTGTCTCCTTGTCTCCCTGTCTCCCTGTCTCCCTGTCTCCTTGTCTCCCTGTCTCCCTGTCTCCCTGTCTCCCTGTCTCCTTGTCTCCCTGTCTCCCTGTCTCCCTGTCTCCCTGTCTCCTTGTCTCCCTGTCTCCCTGTCTCCCTGTCTCCCTGTCTCCTTGTCTCCCTGTTTCCCTGTCTCCCTGTCTCCTTGTCTCCTTGTCTCCCTGTCTCCCTGTCTCCCTGTCTCCTTGTCTCCCTGTCTCCCTGTCTCCCTGTCTCCTTGTCTCCTTGTCTCCTTGTCTCCCTGTCTCTCTGTCTCCCTGTTTCCATCCACACTCTTGTGTCTTTCTCTACTCTCTTCCTTTCTCTCTTTCTGTTTCGCTTCCATAAATGAGAGAAGAGGCTAGCAAGCGAGGGTGATCAGAGACACGCCCCTCTCTGAGACACGCCCCACCTCCACCCTCCACCCCTGGCTCCTCCCCTCCCCATCCTCATCTGCGTGCATTTCCATATCAATAATCTGGCAATTTCTCTACATGCTAATCCGCTAGAGCAGGCTACACAGGTAATCTGTGGTGGAGGGGGCAGTGTGATAAGCACCACACAAGGCCCTCCAACCTAGGTAGTGAGGTGGAGGAGGTGGTCCCAGCCTGGATTCAGAGAAGAGGAGGGGCCAGAGGTCAGCTGACAGCATGAACCTGAGGATGTCTTCATCCTCTACGAGTGTATGAATCAGAAAGCATCGGACGAATGGGCCCGACTCCTCTGGCCTGGTGCCTTGTCTGGCCAGATATGGGTGATGTTATTCCCGCTCTCTGCCTTGAGAGGATGAACAGAGAGATGCAGCAAGGCAAAAGGCAAAAGAAAGAAAGGCAAAAGAAAAGGAATAACTGGAGGAGTGTGATATCTGCAAACGCTGACAGGGCCCGATTCTGCAGAGCTGCATTTCAGATTACTGGCACTTGGGAGAGTAAAATCTGCAGAACAATGAGATTGTGGTTTTGATTTTAATTTGGCTCTAATCTGCCGGGTGTGTGAAAGATAGACATGTTCCCAGTCTGTGCGGCTTCTGCCCTCAGTGTTTCGTGGGATTTACAGATGCTAACAGTGCTTTTCTGAGGCCCAGATTAGGCTTTCTTCTGGCGCTACAGTGAGAGAGAGGGAGAGAGAGAGAGAGAGAGAGAGAAAGAGAGAGAAAGAGAGAGAGAGAGACGAATACACCTTTTTTTGCTTCAGCACTGACAAATGTTGATTTCCCCCGAGATAGCCAAAGAGACCTGACCTAGTCATTGTTTTAAATCACACACAGGAGATGATAAATGTGCTACTAATGAGACGTCATGAGTTTTTCATTCTCGTTTGCTTTGCCTCACACTGTGCTCTCTCTCTCTCTCTCTCTCTCTCTCTCTCTCTATTCTGCTAAAGAGCCCTGCCGGATGTGCTCTCAGTGCTGATGATTCTACATTCATCCTCGTGAAACCTTGGCTGAGTGTCTGTCTCAATTCGCTACCTTAACTCACGCACGTCCCTTTTAATCCTGCGCACTAATGCCAGCGCGCCCCGCGAATGTGTAATGCAAATGGTCTTTAGCAAGACAACGAAGCATGCGAGACAGAGCAAATTACACTCCCGAACGGCGGTAATTATGGTGGCCGAGCCCGCCCCGACATGCCGGGAGGAAGGAACACGCTTGAAACAAGGCAGAGATTATGTATTAGAAATGTTATTAATGCATCTCCGTGCAAGGTCAGAGAACACGGACGTGACACAGAGACGTGAAAGCCGTGCCCATGGCCCACCCTGCAAAATGCCCAGAAACACTTCATCAGGCCTCACTACTGACCACCTGTAGGGCGGCGCTGTAGTGTACCTGTACTGGGAGCACTGCTGTTCTTTTGAATGAACATTCTTTAGAAATCTCAGCCCATGAAGACAGAAAGCTTGGATGTAGGCCTCGTCTTCACACAACACAACAGACAAAAATGAGGAGCTCCTGTACAGAACAGTGTGTCTGGACTTAGGAAGTGATTTACAGAGGCAGGTACAGGGAGATGAGTGAGGGAGGTGAGTGAGGGAGGAGAGTGAGGGAGGTGAGTGAGGGAGGTGAGTGAGGGAGATGAGAGAGGGAGGTGAGTGAGGGAGGAGAGTGAGGGAGGTGAGTGAGGGAGGTGAGTGAGGGAGGTGAGTGAGGGAGGAGAGTGAGGGAGGTGAGTGAGGGAGATGAGAGAGGGAGATGAGTGAGGGAGGAGAGTGAGGGAGGTGAGTGAGTGAGGGAGGAGAGTGAGGGAGGAGAGTGAGGAAGGAGAGTGAGGGAGATGAGTGAGGGAAGAGAGTGAGGGAGGAGAGTGAGGGAGGAGAGTGAGGAAGGAGAGTGAGGGAGATGAGTGAGGGAGGAGAGTGAGGGAGATGAGTGAGGGAGGAGAGTGAGTGAGGGAGGAGAGTGAGGGAGGAGAGTGAGGGAGATGAGTGAGGGAGGTGAGTGAGGGAGGAGAGTGAGGGAGATGAGTGAGGGAGGAGAGTGAGGGAGGAGAGTGAGGGAGGTGAGTGAGTGAGGGAGATGAGTGAGGGAGGAGAGTGAGGGAGGTGAGTGAGTGAGGGAGGAGAGTGAGGGAGGAGAGTGAGGGAGATGAGTGAGGGAGGTGAGTGAGGGAGGAGAGTGAGGGAGATGAGTGAGGGAGGTGAGTGAGGGAGGAGAGTGAGGGAGGTGAGTGAGTGAGGGAGGAGAGTGAGGGAGGAGAGTGAGGGAGGTGAGTGAGTGAGGGAGGAGAGTGAGGGAGGAGAGTGAGGGAGATGAGTGAGGGAGGTGAGTGAGGAGAGTGAGGGAGGTGAGTGAGGGAGGAGAGTGAGGGAGGTGAGTGAGGGAGGAGAGTGAGGGAGGTGAGTGAGTGAGGGAGGAGAGTGAGGGAGGTGAGTGAGGGAGGAGAGTGAGGGAGGTGAGTGAGTGAGGAGAGTGAGGGAGGTGAGTGAGGGAGGTGAGGAGAAACACAGACATTGCGATAATAAAGACAGAGAGGCATTTGCAAAAAAAATAAAAAAGTCTGCTTTATTCCAGTGCAGACAGAACAGTCTCCCATATGTAAATAGCAGTTCAATAATGAATACACTTCGCTTGCCTTATTTGCTTTAAGCTCTCTCCTTCACACACACACACACACACACACACACACACACACACACACACACACACACACACACACACACACACACACACACACACACACACACACACGCACGCAAGCACATGCTCCTAACTGTGAAAGACACAAATTAGAGAGCGTTTTAAGGGAAATATTCAAAGAGAGGCATAGCCAGTAGAATATCAGTTATTATTTTTGATGTTGCAATTTCTGACACTTTGATGCAATCAGTGAGTAGCCGCAGTGTGAGGGGCTCTCCCGGGAGAGAACTGTCAGTGGTGCACAGAGGCTGCTGGGAGGGTAATTATCACAGATCAAACCCCACTAGTTAGTAGGCAGGGACGGGCGGCAAACGGCAGAAAGCAGGCAGTGTTTCCCTAACGCTTGTTCAAGGATATCCTAATTGCTATAAGCGGTTCCTTCAACACTGGCACATCAAACGCCACCCGGCTGGTGATGTCATCGACACGCTTCACAATGGGAGAGTTAAGGGAAGAGTAAACAAGCATGAACTGCTTCCTGTCTTCAAAATGGCACACAACCACTCTCTCTCTCTCTCTCTCTCTCTCACACACACACACACACACACACACACACACACACACATACCCCCTCTCTCTCTATCTCTCTCTCTCTCTCTCTTACACACACACACACACACACACACACACACACACACACACACACACACACACACACACACACACAAACATACCCCCTCTCTCTCTTTCTCACACACAGACTTTGCTTTCTCACTGTCTCACACACATGCATACACTCCCTCTGCTCTGAATTCTCTCTCTCCTTCTCACACACACACACACACACACACACACACACACACACACACACACACACACACACACACGCTGATAAACACAACATTGTCTTATACAGACAGTGCTGTCTGGTAGGCAACAGGTAGTAACAGGGACAGATGATGCAAAATGTGTGAGAGAAGCCTCACACATAGGGGGCCGATATTTTCCTGGGACGCTTTTACACATAACACCACCACTCCTTCACGTCAGAAGCTGCATCTTATAAACGTCACCTGGGCACAAACAGGCATCTGCACCCCTCTTCACCAAGGTGAGTTATTCCTTCTTTCTCTCATTCCTTCTCCAATCTAATTATATTACCTTGCAAAGCAAAAACGGCCCCTAATAATAAGGAATTGTAAGTAAAAGTAATGCTCCACTTTTTAGCTCAGTCGAAACAGCCAGGTGATTCTGAACACCCAAGAGCGAGCCAGAACCATGCAATAACTCCTTCCTTAGGTGGACGTGGTCACGTAGCAATGAGGTCTGAACTTCATATAAAGGAGGTTATATTTTAATACAAGAATAAAAGGAGATTCCATTTACACTGCTGCAGATTACCTGTCAAATAAGATA
This sequence comes from Brachyhypopomus gauderio, assembly GCF_052324685.1. Lineage (NCBI taxonomy): Eukaryota > Metazoa > Chordata > Actinopteri > Gymnotiformes > Hypopomidae > Brachyhypopomus > Brachyhypopomus gauderio. The sequence goes on along the minus strand of NW_027506929.1, from coordinate 398,414 downwards.
ACTGTCAAATCATTTCAATGAATGGAATTGCATGGTGACAAGGTTCAGAGGTCAGTGAAGATGGACTTCAAACATTCAGACAGAAGAATGTCCTGGAACAGATCAACCAGAACCATCAGTTCATTTACCTACATACACCTTCTCTGTGTGACTTCTGTGCTTAATTTGACTCTTATACTGTTCATTTTATTTAATGTTTTATTTCTTCCTGTCAACACTCTTTCACAAGCCCCATGGAAGCATACACCACACACACGGAGAGAGAGAGGGGGAGAGAGTGAGACAGAGATAGTTGAGTATTATTGTGTCTGTAATTGGTAATGTCTTGGGGGTCTCTCTTTCTCTCTCTCTCTCATGCTCTGTGTATGTCTTGTCCATTATAACAGGTCTCTGGAGATGAGGTGAGTTTTGTAGAGAGAGGGAGAGAGAGGGTGAGAGAGAGATGGAGAGGGGGAGAGAGAGGGAGAGAGAGAGAGAAGGAGAGAGAGGGGGAGAGAGAGAGAGAGAGAGAGAGAGAGAGAGAGAGAGGACTAAACTAAATGCCTCTCTGGAGAGAACTTAATGCCTTTTCAGGCTGTGATTTTGGGGCTGTTCTTTGGGTCCAAGGGTATAACTGTCTGCTAAATGCTTAGAGCTCATACATAGTGGACAGCAGGCCGGCGACCTTCTTCAACCGCCTTTCCTTCTCCCTCCGTCAGCCTTTTCATCACTTCAGCTCCTATTTTGCTCTGGCTAAGAAGGCTATTCAAGTACACGTAGTTGTTTTATTATCAGAGTAACAGAAAGAGCTTGCCAGTGAATGTGTATAAGGGGACCTCTGACTAGTTGGGGTAACGCAGCATAAAGGTGGAGTGGGTGGGTAACGCAGCATAAAGGTGGAGTGGGTGGGTAACGCAGCATAAAGGTGGAGTGGGTGGGTAACGCAGCATAAAGGTGGAGTGGGTGGGTAGCGCAGCATAAAGGTGGAGTGGGTGGGTAGCGCAGCATAAAGGTGGAGTGGGTGGGTAACGCAGCATAAAGGTGGAGTGGGTGGGTAGCGCATCAAAAAGGTGGAGTGGGTGGGTAACGCAGCATAAAGGTGGAGTGGGTGGGTAACGCAGCATAAAGGTGGAGTGGGTGGGTAACGCAGCATAAAGGTGGAGTGGGTGGGTAACGCAGCATAAAGGTGGAGTGGGTGGGAAGTGCAGCATAAAGGTGGAGTGGGTGGGTAGCGCAGCATAAAGGTGGAGTGGGTGGGTAACGCAGCATAAAGGTGGAGTGGGTGGGTAACGCAGCATAAAGGTGGAGTGGGTGGGTAACGCAGCATAAAGGTGGAGTGGGTGGGTGACGCAGCATAAAGGTGGAGTGGGTGGGTAGTGCAGCATAAAGGTGGAGTGGGTGGGTAACGCAGCATAAAGGTGGAGTGGGTGGGTAACGCAGCATAAAGGTGGAGTGGGTGGGTAACGCAGCATAAAGGTGGAGTGGGTGGGTAACGCAGCATAAAGGTGGAGTGGGTGGGTAACGCAGCATAAAGGTGGAGTGGGTGGGTAACGCAGCATAAAGGTGGAGTGGGTGGGTAGCGCAGCATAAAGGTGGAGTGGGTGGGTAGTGCAGCATAAAGGTGGAGTGGGTGGGTAGTGCAGCATAAAGGTGGAGTGGGTGGGTAGCGCAGCATAAAGGTGGAGTGGGTGGGTAACGCAGCATAAAGGTGGAGTGGGTGGGTAGCGCAGCATAAAGGTGGAGTGGGTGGGTAACGCAGCATAAAGGTGGAGTGGGTGGGTAACGCAGCATAAAGGTGGAGTGGGTGGGTAGCGCAGCATAAAGGTGGAGTGGGTGGGTAGCGCAGCATAAAGGTGGAGTGGGTGGGTAACGCAGCATAAAGGTGGAGTGGGTGGGTAGCGCAGCATAAAGGTGGAGTGGGTGGGTAACGCAGCATAAAGGTGGAGTGGGTGGGTAGTGCAGCATAAAGGTGGAGTGGGTGGGTAGCGCAGCATAAAGGTGGAGTGGGTGGGTAACGCAGCATAAAGGTGGAGTGGGTGGGTAGCGCAGCATAAAGGTGGAGTGGGTGGGTAACGCAGCATAAAGGTGGAGTGGGTGGGTAACGCAGCATAAAGGTGGAGTGGGTGGGTAGCGCAGCATAAAGGTGGAGTGGGTGGGTAACGCAGCATAAAGGTGGAGTGGGTGGGTAGCGCAGCATAAAGGTGGAGTGGGTGGGTGACGCAGCATAAAGGTGGAGTGGGTGGGTAACGCAGCATAAAGGTGGAGTGGGTGGGTAATGCAGCATAAAGGTGGAGTGGGTGGGTAACGCAGCATAAAGGTGGAGTGGGTGGGTAACATAGATCGAGATTGTTGTGTCACTGTGAACTGTGGTAGATCCAGACAGACCCAGAGACTCTGAGTATGTATTAATGATGTCAATGGCTTTAGTCACTGGGAAGGCCAGCATTGATGTGTGGTGTTGGGGAGCGGTTGGTCAAAATCCATGCGGAACGTGCTGAGTATGCGTTAACAGTGCCGGTGAGGCTGTGTAAGGCCTTGGCCACTAGGGAGGCCATTTTGGGTTTATGGTTAAAGACATATAGCTTGGTTTTAAACATGAGCTTGGAGGTGGTGAGACTGGGATGGCAGACCTCGCTTCCTGGAGGTGTAGTGGGCTTAATTCAGCAAAACACCAGCGAGGTGAGGGGAAGTGAGGGGAGGTGAGAGGAGGTGATCACCTCGGAGAAGAGCTCGTCATGTTGTGGTTGTTGGAATGACGAGAGACAGGTCATATGTGAAGCTCTAATGTACTGGCGTAGGACATTTTTATATCTTGCTCAATGTAAGAGTTCAAATTTTCATTAATCAATGTGAGAATTGTTTTTGTGGGAATTTTCAACCCATGGAATAATGAATAAAATTTAAACACTGTAGAATACCGTTCACAACTTAGCTTCCTTTATTTGTTTCAATAACCTATATTAGAGACTCAATTTAGCTTTTAACCTCCACAGTTTGTGAGAGTATCCAGTTACCAGTGCCAGACAGTTCAACATAAAATTCTGAAGGGAGTCCTATCAGTCAGAGCCCCTTAAAAGCAGACCGAGCCCAGTCCGTCGTCTGCAGATCCTGTCAGCGGCTGGGGAGAAAGCCATGTGAAATTACGAGAGTGAGTAACTCACTCCACGGCATTATGGGATTGTAAAGTATGACAATGTCACGAAACAAGCCATAAATTTGTCAAAGGGAGAGACAGAGTGTTACACTACCCCTCCAGATAATGACAGTCGTATTCTGGGGATTGAGTGAGCGTGCTTGTGAGAGAGAGAGAGAGAGAGAGCAGTCACTTCAGATGATGGGAGAGGCCTAAATCACGGAGGGTCTCCATGACTGGGTGGTGGGAGACGGGGTCGGCCCTCACAGCTAACGCACCAAGACTCTGACAGGAATAATGAACAGTGCAGGTCTGTGTGCCTGGATCTCCGTGTGCCTGGCTGTCTGCTTGCCTGCCCCTGTCTGTCTGCCCCAGCTGTGTGTCTGTCCCTGCTGTGGAGGGATACAGAGATGCGTGGCTGGGAGAACTCATAAAGAAGGGCGACATGGCCAACCTCTGGCGCAGAGTGTCGACCCGCAAGGGCCCTTTACGACCACCAATGTATTTAACGGGCAATGATGACTGAAATAACTGCGCGGACCGTTCCCGGACCCCACGCGGCGAGGCAGAGAGAGAGGTGAGGCATCCCATCCATGTGGGGGTGACAGGAGCAATGTTTCACACAGTGGGAAAGGAAGCAAGAGCAATACCCTACAATGTGTGTGTGTGTGTGTGTGTGTGTGTGTGTGTGTGTGTGTGTGTGTGTGTGTGTGTGTGTGTGTGTGTGTGTGTGTGTGTGTGTGTTTACGTGCACCTTCCCCATAAAACTAATTTCTTTAACAGACACTCCTGTGTCCAGGTAGCTCCTTGTCATTCTTGCACTCACTCTCTCTCTCTCTCTCTCTCACACACTCTCTCACACACTCTCTCACACACACACACACACACACACACACACACACACACACACACACACACACACACACACACACACACACCCTGAAGCTAACCCTCCACCTCCTCCACCTTCCACCTCCTCCTGTACCCCAGGCTTGGGCTTCTCAGCCCCTCCATGTTTGTTTGCATTTTTGCAGACGTTGATCCTAAATTACAGCTCACCCGCATCCTTTGGCCTGAGATCATAACACCAATTCATTAACTGCTGGCACACGAGCCTCTTCTGATTTTCAATAAACTCTCCAAAGCAGAGAGGGAGAGAAGCAGTCATGAGAGAACCTCTGTTTCTTAAGCTGGCACCTGTTCAAGCAACATATGCTGCCATAATCTCTTAAAAAGCAACATCCAACCCCAAATGTAATTATGTAATAGCGTAAATGCAGACAGAGTGCAAACACAGCAGGTTGGGCAGCCCATAACAAGCCTGGAACTCTGTCCAATCCACTTCCTGTGTGAGGTCATAGCTGCAGGGGCAGGCAGATCAGGTTCTAGACATGGCCTAAAGTACTGTTCACTAACACATTCACCACTCATTGTTTAAGTGAAATCACACAACTAAACTGCTTAGAGAGCAATAATTTGCATGCTTTTGTCAATGGAGTTCACCCATTGGAGAAGAACAGATCGTCGCAGCCAAGCACCCAGGAAAGAATTTTCATTCCTGTTATTTTTCATGCTTCCTTGACGCACTGGTAGTGTGAGCTACTGTCCTGGTACTGTTCCCAGGACAGCTTCTGACGCTCCTGATGCACGGTTAGTAAGAGAACACAGAAATGTGTTGGAGTAGACACATGGAGCTGATGCCGTTCTGGCCGCAGGCTCTTCCTGCTCCGAACCCCAGGCCGGACCTGCTCAGAACCCCAGGCCGGACATGGAACATTCGCTGTGGTGTTGGCTATATCAGTGGTCATCGATGATCATCACTGAGGCACGGACAGGCCTGCCAAACAGCCTCCCTACAGACTACAGACCGCTTGAACTACATCCTACAAGCACAGACGTTGGGGTTCAACATCACCAGATTGCTAAGAGTCGCAAACGCGAACAGAAATCCCTGAGATTTCGGGGTCTCTCTCCCATCGATGGCTCAGAGGATGTGATGTCATAAGAAAGCGTGCTGCGTGCCTGTAACCCCGTGTGCCCGTGCTCCATGTGAGATTTCCTCGACACAATCCCACACGTGCAGCCTGGCTTTAACAAACCCTTGGCATCCTATTGTGCCCCCCAACCTCACGAGTTAAGTGGGACAGAGACAGGGAGTACTTATCAGCACACTCCCCGCTCCAAAGATAAAAACATTGCTAAATAAGTTTGGAGAGAGTCTCGCTAACCCATTTGTTTCTTAATCGGCAGGAGTGCTTAAGATTACAACTCCAGATTTATGGTCCTACAACGCGGGAAAGGGGGCAGAAGTTAAGCTCGGCATGAAGGGAGCCTTCTTTCACAATCAGCTGCAACTTTTCTTTAAGATGGCTTACTCCGCCGATCATATTTTTAGAAACACATCAGATCCTTGTGTGGGCTGAACAAACGCAGCGTTGTTTGTAGACTTACAGAAGAACTCGTGGAAATCTTTTAATTTTTTAATCCATGCAGATGTTTGTGTTTTGAAGCATTTCTCCTGGAGCACATAAAGAGTCTTCCAGAGCAGAGGAATTGCTCTTGGAGAAAAGACCTCAAAGCGGTTAAGATAATGCACAATTGTCGTGTGGATTGAACTGCAATCTCACTCACACTTCCTCTGGCAGATAAGTGCCTCCCCGTGACGAGACGCTCTACTCTTATCTCCTACGCGTCACACCACGAGCATGGCGCACGAGTCCCGCCACACTGTGATGGTAGTAGATCCGCTTAATCACACCTCTCCAAAACCTGCTACAACTAGTCTGCTGGCAAACAATACTGTTAAACATTCATCGACTCACATAAACAATGTTTGTGTGTGTGTGTGTGTGTGTGTGTGTGTGTGTGTGCGTGTGCGCATGCATTTGCGGAAAAAAATGTCTGTGTTAGTGTTCCAGATGTTTTGGAACAAGAGCAGCTGTTCTGTGGACATCTTTATTTACATACGTGTCATCTCTCTCTCTCTCTCTCTCTCTCTCTCTTTCTATATATATATATATATATATATATATATATATATATATATATATATATATATATATATATATATATCTTTAGGTTAAGCTATCTGAAGTGTTTGAGGCTCATTTGTGTGTGAGGATCAAGAGATGCTGAAGCACTTCCCCTCCAGCCCACAGAGGGGTGCTATGCAGTGAGGCGCTCTCATTTAAGTCTGACAGCTGAGATAAAAGCCTTGTTTTGGCAGCCAGACTTTCTCCAAGCCCCACACTGTCCCAAGTACTTAACAGTGTTTAGCAGCTTTGATGTTTGTGTGTGTGTGTGTGTGTGGGGGGGGGGGGGTATATTTGTGTGTGTGTGAGAGAGTTGTGTTCCACTCAATCTAAGAAATAGGGTACGATCTGCATTCATTAGAATGAGTTGTTTCAGCATATTCATTTACATTATTTATGCCTTGTTTCAATAATTACTCACATGGCTGATATATTCCTCAAATGTCCCTCTCTGTTTAGGTCGGTGTTGCTGTGAGAGGTTGGCCAGGTCTCTCGGAGGGAAACACTTTCACCTAATAAAAAAAACAGGATCGATAGAATCATTCTAATCCTTCATATATACTATACTGCACACACAAGGGAAATAAAAGTACTACGCATTCTCACATGTATTATGGAAATTATTCATCCTTTAGGTCAGTAAGGGCATAATTTCAACATGAGATTATATATATATATATATATATATATATATATATATATATATATATATATATATATATATATATATATATATATAAATATATACATCATCTGTACAATCTATCTATCTATCTATCTATCTATCTATCTATCTATCTATCTATCTATCTTTATATTCTGCATGTTTAGTTAAAATAACTGTAAGTGTATTACAGTAGAGTGCAGAGCAGGAGAGAGAAAAATTAAAACATCATGAAGCACTAAACTAAGAGTTTTACAGCAATACTTCATCACCCTTAAGGATTATCCACAAATTCTGTTAATCTTACATAATTAAAAAAGCTTTCAGACATTCACATATTAATCTACGCCAGTGAAACTGGCATATTTGAAATTGAATCAAGTTCTCATGTGTGCGACAGAAAGACAGGAGAAGAAAACATGATGTGAAGAGAGGGAATGTGATAAGAGAAGGGGAGAGAGAGAGAGAGAGAGAGAGAGAGAGAGAGAGTCGATAGAACAGGAAGCATACCCTCTTCAGGTGAATCGCTTATCTTTAGCAGAGGAGCAGAGGACCTTTATTATGTAATTTTTTTTTTATCCTGTTCACTGAATTGTGTGAGGGGAGAAGAGAGCCGTGTGAAGCAGGGGAGCTGTGCCATGTCCAAGCCCAGCGCAGGCAGCAGAAGGTCAGCTGTATTATCCGTGGAGGAGAGGCTGGTAGGCCCAGCTGTAACAGACAACGATAGGGCCTTAACCCTCGTTTAGAGGTCTCTCTCCTCCACCTGACCCCCGATACCCTTCCCCCGCTGAAGTGTTAGTTTGTGTTATGAAACATGATAGCCGTCCGTGAGCAGGGCGGGGGCACCGTGTTAAAGTGTAATGGCGGGCCATGTCGCCGAGCCCCGCCGTGTCTACCCGCGGAGATTCACCCTAGGCAAACAGTTTACCGTCTCCCATAGCAACAGGGTCCCGCCGCTACGGGCGGCAGTTCAGACAGGGTAAACAGCGTTTGTTAGCGTGGGAGGCTAGCGGTCGGCGGGACAGGGCCCCAGGGTCAGATGAAGAGCAGATTGCTGCCGCGTTAGCAGCAGAAGGCCTGGATGCACATGGGACTCTCACACACAGAGAGCTTGTTTATTTTTTTGTTAAATACGAACTCTTGTTCGCCTCCCCAAAGGTGTAATTCGAACATGGCTTGTGTGACCTGTAGTCCTCTCCATGAGAGAGGGCTGCTCTACATTCAGAGGTCCTGGTCAGATGCGTACACTGCTCGTCTGCCTTGCATGGGAAAATATTTTCACATCTTGTGGGAATGTAAGGGCATAGGTTTTCCAATTAACGTAACCATACTTTAGTTGTAATAAGGATGTACCATTAATATTTGTAATAATGAACACAAATAAGTTTTTACTTTAAGTTTCTAAATCACATCAAATGTGAATTAGATGTAGGCGTTAGTAATGGTGTAGCGTCTTGGTGTTTAAATGTTTAAATGAAAGTATGATTCTATTCACTTTGAAGGCTTCAACAAGCCATGTGAAGACAAAGTGGACCAACTGGGACCAGCGTGATATTCACTTTTTTCATTTCGCTTACTAAAATAATGACACACAAAGCAATACACGAAGCTTGGCCTGTGATCAAAATGGATCAAAATCTTTTCTTTCAACAATCTACGTATTTGTCTTATGCTTTTTCGCTGAATCACCTTAACTCTATAACCAAGAGCTCCCTCTACAGGCTTGGAGGTATGATGAAACATCTGATTAAAAAGAACAGCACTGTTATCTCATTTATCTTACATCCGTTTAATGAAAGAAATGAAGCCATAGTTCTGAGCATTGCTGTTCAGTGAGACTGCAAAGGTTAATTTCAGTGAGGGCTTCTGAATGTTTGACTTTGGCATCTGCCCTCTCTTCTTGGGGTCATGAGGGCAAGAGTGATTAGGAGGAAAGGTGTCGAAGAGTCACCTTCAAGGCAATCTCTTGACGGGCCCTACCTATGCTGGTCCCCCGCACAAACTGTTTGCCCCACTATAATTAAAAGCAGCTGGGAATGGGAGTCATGTTTGAGCTCTCTGGGTTCTGGGGTTGTATCTGAGCTC
>NW_027506929.1:382021-384521 GCF_052324685.1 Brachyhypopomus gauderio | reverse complement strand
GCCATAACAAGGCAGACATCTTTACTCAACACGCCCCCTTTACTCAACATCTTTACTCAACACGCCCCCTTTACTCAACATCTTTACTCAACACACCCCCTTTACTCAACATCGTTACTCAACACGCCCCCTTTACTCAACATCTTTACTCAACACGCCCCCTTTACTCAACATCTTTACTCAACACGCCCCCTTTACTCAACATCTTTACTCAACATCGTTACTCAACACGCCCCCTTTACTCAACATCTTTACTCAACACGCCCCCTTTACTCAACATCGTTACTCAACACGCCCCCTTTACTCAACATCTTTACTCAACACGCACCCTTTACTCAACATCTTTACTCAACATGCCCCCTTTACTCAACATCGTTACTCAACACACCCCTTTACTCAACATCTTTACTCAACATCTTTACTCAACACGCACCCTTTACTCAACATCTTTACTCAACACGCCCCCTTTACTCAACATCTTTACTCAACACGCACCCTTTACTCAACATCTTTACTCAACATGCCCCCTTTACTCAACATCTTTACTCAACATGCCCCTTTACTCAACATCTTTACTCAACATCTTTACTCAACACGCACCCTTTACTCAACATCTTTACTCAACACGCCCCCTTTACTCAACATCTTTACTCAACACGCCCCCTTTACTCAACATCTTTACTCAACACGCCCCCTTCTCCTCCTCACACTGCTGCGCCTCATAATAGATATATGCAAAACCGTTTCACTGCCTCATAAACCGGCCCCTCTGTACAAACACACATGCACACACCTAACACACATGCATGCATGCATACACATGCGCACACACACACATGCACACACACACGCACACATGCACACACACACACACACATGCATGCATGCATGCATACATATGCACACACACACACGCGCACATGCACACACACACACACACACACACACACACACACACACACACACACACACACACACACACATGATGTTTTTAATGTAAAGAAAGAAAGAAAATAAAGAAAAACACTACCAACATTGCCTTCAATAAGCCCACTGCCTTTCAAGGTGCTTGTGTCCTACACGATTACCATATGAGAGGCTATTTACTCCCGTACAAAATTTCTGTGTTTCCATGAAAGTTCAGTCCAGTCTTATGATGGTACAAAATGAAAAGTCTGCCTTACTTGTTGCACGCAATTAAGCTAGTGCGAGAGACAGGCCGGGCAGTTTAACATTTCATAGGGGTTGTAATTATGCTTTAACTGTTAGAAAGTACCGTCCCCTAGGAACCAATTACTTGAAAAGCGCTCATCACATACAGGGTATATACAAACAAATCCTTCAAGCACAAAGCAAATGTTTAAACATTAAAAGGGATGAATTCAGGAAGCCATACCAATCAGTTTGGTGGAGCTAATTACCAAATAAGAGCACCATACAGGGCTTGTTAGATAATTATGACACTAGCACACACCTCAAACGGGAAGAGGAAGAGAGAGAGAGAGAGAGACAGAGAGAGGGAGGCAGAGAGAGAGGAAGAGAGAGAGACAGAGAAAGAGAGAGAGAGAGAGAGAGAGAGAGAGAGAGAGAGAGAGAGAGAGAGAGAGAGAGCCTCCGGCTGCTTGTTGGAAGGATGTGGTGATGAGAATAGATGAGCAGTAATCAGTAGTTAACAGTGTGCTGAAGTTGCCTGGGCTTTAGGGCTACACAGGAGGCTTATCAATGGAATTACAGCTTCAAAATCACTCTCAGTCACTTAACCCCCCCCCCCCCCCCCATCGCCATCAGCCAGCAGCATGCTGCAGCACCCTCAGTCTGTTCTTCTGTGCTCAGACTCTTTCAGATTACTATCGTTATCATACTACAAATGGAAAATTGAGCTTTAATTCATTCAGTTTAATTTTCGACATTATACATACACACCAATGTACTTATCTCCACTAGTCTACTAAATACAGGCACAACAAACAGAGATGAAGAGCAGTAAATAAGAGATAATTAGTAGGTTTAGTATAGCAGCCGTATAGCAGAAGACTGGTGCAGATGAGAGAGTGTATTTGTATTGACTGGAGGGGTATTGGAGTACACTAACGATGTGTGCTGCTATGAGTCAGAAATAGTAGTACAACACCAGGGTTCACAGTTTGTGCAGTGCAGCAGTACCACAAATACAGCTGATAGAACCACAGAGCTGTAGTGAGTCAGTTGTGTTGAGAACACAGGTGGGCGTTTGGCATTCTGGGAGCTGGGGTCTGGAAGGGCGAGTGTCTGAAGACCCAGAGGTGAACTTCTCCATCAGTGGGGATGGCGAGGGACGGCAGGGGCCTGTCTCGACCTGCAGACGGCGTGTATGGATACACTCAGAAGAAAATCTTCAGACCCGTGGGAGGAAAACACTAGTAATGAAGTGTAGTGTTGCCCATAGCCTGGGTGAAGCTGTGCAGTCATGATGAAGGTGGTGGTGCTCCACCTATGGAACCTGCTGAATCTGGTTCAGGCG
>NW_027506929.1:364521-379521 GCF_052324685.1 Brachyhypopomus gauderio | reverse complement strand
CATAACAAGAGATTTTGCGCTGTGGTAACTCTTATAAGCACCAGTGACCCTTAGCATAGCGCATTTCATCAACGTACCTCTAAGCAGCAAACGGGGGAGCATCATTAGAGAAACATCAGTGAGAGCTGTGGGTAGGAAACGCAGGCTCGTCTCTGTTAGTGTTAACGCTGTGAAGACGAGGGTAGAAGGAGGCAGAAAGAAAGAGAGAGAGAGAGAGAGAGAGAGAGAGAGAGAGAGAGAGAGAGAGAGAGAGAGAGAGAGAGAGGCGAGATCTTTTGTCAATACTCTTGCATGCATCTTTGACAAATCAAAGTGAATAAACAATGTCGTGATTTTGCAGCGACTCGACAGTGAGGAGGCGAGACTACTAACACGATCCAGACAGAGACCGTCTCAAGGTCAGACTCAAACTCTTAAACTGTGCCGTTACAAACCGCGACAGAAATGCAACCAGACAGCCCACAACCACCACCTGCCACGCATGCGTATACAGTATTTTGTTTTATTTTTTTTTTACATTTCTTTATTTCTTCTTCCTTATGCTTCTTTTCTGTTTTGGATGAGAGTCGTGGCTGCACTTTTTGTGTCTAACAAGATTCTTGAAAGAGTGAGAGAGGCAAAAGTGTTTTCTTAGGAGCGCCTCGCGCGCAGGCACGCGCACAAGATATATAACCCACGTACCCATGCAGGCACGCGCGCACAGAAGTCAATTACTCCCCCAAATGCGTATGGAGGGCTGTCAGAGGCGTGTGACTTTTCACTAACGTGCTAGCATCATCTCGTAGCCTCACACAAACGGCACGAGGCAAACATCAGACCGGAACCGGGGGAAGAGGATCTTTTAACTTAGGAAACTTTTCAAGTTCTAAGAGCTCACTGCTTGCATATGATGTCTCATACTGCGGGAGAGAATATAAAAATGCCATCATTGCAGCTTACTTCCGTGTCACTGCCAGACAGAGGAGCCCCTTTCTTTTCTTTTTTATGTGAGGTGAGTGAGTGAGATCGCTAGTCTTTGTTATGAAGCCTCGTGGCTGTTAGGTGATCTTGCACGGCGCACAAACAAAACCAAAGACGCCAATTTATTTCGCTCCCTGCTACAGCATGTTTGTGAATTCCAAAAGCAAAATGTTTTGATTTTGCCGTAAAGAAATACTGCGAAAGAACCCGTCAGGGCATCAGTCATAAGCAATTTGAGCATGTTACTCGCGCTCTATTCGCTCTGTTTACCTCTTTCATGATCCTGTGTCACACACAAACACACGAGACTCCTGCAAGAGAAAGCTCCTCCGAAAACACTGGCTTCTTTTTCTTTTCTTTTTCGCCGTGACGGCAGAGTGCACATATGAACCTGCCATCAAAGAGTTAATTGGAAATCACAGACAAAAGCACGAAATGGAATTCGCAGCCCTACAATTATTTTCTACAATCTCACTGACCGAAACAGTAGAAGCCTGACTAAATACCAGCTCCACTGGACTGTGTATGCTTTAAATTCCTGATGGAGGGAACAGTACAAGCGCGCACTTTACAAGACCCGGACAGTGGCAGGAGACGGCCAGCACGAGCTGTGTGTGTGTGCTGTGTTAAAACCGGGGCCTTTTTAAGCAAACATGGGTAACACATGTGTATTGCATAGTCACAAGCTCGGGCTCCAGACACAGACTGCATGAAGTTGAATTACCGGGGATGTATAAAACACAGCAAATACATTAAATAATTGTGCAGTTTGTTAAATACGGTTTACGTCAGGTGATGCCAAATTAATTGGTTTTTCATTTCATTGATGGAGAAATTTCATTCAGCAAGCATATTGGTCACTGACAATAACCATAGCAACAGAGTGCAATAGTACTGCTCTCATTGCTTTGATCAGATTTGCATGAAAGCAGTTCTGATCCGTTTAGTTTCTCCTGAGAGCATTGCGACCAACAATGAGTTCACATTTGTTTATGGTGAAGAATTGCCTTTCTAGTGACATATATTTCACTTTAAAATATTAGAAAATCATTATTACAAGAAAAAAACAAAAACAAATGAGGTCTAAGTAAGTAAAACTTTATTTATATAACACTTATCTAGGTTTTATCACAAAGTGCTTTACAAAGATAGATAGCAATAAAATACAACACGATCATAATAATACAATAAAATCCTACTTAAGGTAGAAATTAAATAAAATACTCAAAAATACAATACTGAAAACATTGTTATCATTTATTGTAGCATAGTAAACTACAGTATATAACAACAGGATGTCACAGTTATAGTACATTCATAAGGAATCAAAGGAACCATTTGTTAGTGCTGGTTTTTATTAGGGGTACATGTTTTTACTAATAATTTATATAAAGTACAAAAAAATCATACTTGCTACATATTGTTCTTACAAATCACTTCTGAAATTGCAGTTACCCTATGAAGAACCAGTTTGAGGAAGTTTGATCATTCTTACTGTGCTGCAAAATAACATTTTGTCACCAGCTTGTTTTTGAAAAACATGACCCTACCAAAGTGTTATGCTGCTCATAGCTAGCAGTGCATTTGCCTTGAGGGCATTGCAGTAGCCTAAGCCAGCCTGCAAGTCTGTCACTGCAAGCGTGCCCTTTTGGAACCAGTGCTGTGCCCCGTCTGCCCTCGGAAATACTTCTGTTCCATGACAACAACCAAACTCTCTGCCCTGTCTGTCTTACCTGGACAACAGCAGTGTAGTTCTGCGCAATGTAGGCTGTGTTTGGCCACAGTCCAGCTGTGGCTTAATGCAATGTGGGCTCTGATTGGCCACAGTGCCACAGTAGTTCACTGAAATGTGGGTTCTGATTGGCCACTGTCCCATAGTGGTTCAGCGCAATGTGTGCTCTGATTGACCAAAGTCCTGCTAAGCTTCCACACAACATGTGTTCTGATAACCTGGGCTAGTGTCCTGACGTAGCTGACCGAATGACCTACCACAGCGTGGCAAGCATGTGGTAGTGTTCATGAGCTTTGACTATAAGGGGGGAAAGGAATTCAAACATACATGAAAATTAATCATCTGGAGCGCTGGGGTGTGTGCATCTGCATGCGTGTGTGTGTGTGTGTGTGTGTGGGGGGGGGGGGGGGGTGCTTGTGTGTGAGTGGGCATGCATGTGTTTGTGCAGAAATGGCCTGAGTTCAGTGTGTTGCTCTCCCTGGGCTTGAACTCTGCCTTGTAATGTAACTTATAGTTCTACATCTTGTACATACACATGCACACAAACACACGTGGTGGTTTTTTTAAATGACAGACAGTGTTTGTGTGGTGAGTAGAATGTTTGTGCTACAGTGAAGACTCCCCAACTAATGAGTTTGGGTTAATTGGTATCGTTACTGTAATCTCTCAGGAGGCAAAGGATGCAGAAACACATACACACACACACACACACACACACACACACACACACACACACACACACACACACACACACACACACACACACACACACACACAGACCCGTCATGCTTAATATTTGCCACACCAGCTAAAGGTCATTAACAGCAGCTCTGATGCTCCAGTATATCTGCTCTAATGGGCAGAGGAAAACATGTCTTGAGTAGGAACTCGTTAGAGTAGAAACTCGTTAAAGTATTTGTTTGCTAATTCATGGGTAAATGTTTAGTGGGGACAAAAAAAAAATCTCTGCTTATTACAAATGAAAAACCAGAGTAGGAAAACACGTAAACCATTGATCAACTTCTAATAAGAACAGATGTTCTGTAGGCTGCCCTACAAGGAAACCGAGCAAAAGGCTGAAATGTTTTAACAAATAGAAAAAGTAAACTGTTTTCACGGTTTCATTCTGCCTGTAGTCTTCACTAGTCTTCAGCGTCATCACCACCACAATCATCACCGTCACCGCCCTCATCATCCTCGAGTCTAACATGTGCTTCCTCTCTTCAACTCTACTGGAAGTTCATGTCCCTTTTCCGAGAAAAGCACAGCTCCCGTTTCTAAAAATACGGCGGCAAGCACATGTTGCCGTGGCTCTGTGATGTTGGGAAATGCTAAGCTTAGCTGAACTGTGGCGGACCTCGGAGGAAGTGCCACCTGTTGGCCAGATACTCGGGCTTTATTCAGTATATTAATGAACTCTAGAAAACAGGGAGTGAAACCAAGAGCAAAAAGAAAAATCAAAGGTTTCCTGCCTGCTTGTCTGTGGCAAAGCATCAAAAGCCCGGGCCTATTTTTAGCATGGACGCTAAAGCAGCTAGCGGCCCGGTGTGATATCCACACGCAGGCCACGCAGACATTGGCAAGACTTCTGTGGTGACAGTGTCATCAGCAGAAACCTAGAGGTGATGGGAATTAAAGTCAGCAGGGTAAGGTATGTGTGGACAGGGTTATAAAACACACACCGTCATTGTTCTGTTGCACAATGGACATTATGACACTTTAGTGTTTGGAACATGACCTGTAATCTCATTCATACCAACATCAGTGTTCTTCAACAGATTGCATGTTCCTGTACTCATCTCTTTCTCTCTCTCTCTCTCTCTCTCTCTCTCTCTCTCTCTCTCTCTCTCTTTCATGCCCTCTCTTTCTCTCTCTGTCTCTCTCGCTCTGTAGCGGCCCAGACTACCCCCTGTGTTCTCCTCTATCACAGCTCACGCAGGCCACATGTTTAATTCATTATTAATTGATAGGGACTTGTATATTCATGGGTGTGTAGTCTTACCTTGAATGTAAAGTGCTCCAGCCCCAATGGAGGTCTAAGAGCTGACCAGACGGTGTTTATGAAAGCGAGAGAGAGTGAGTGTGTGTGTGTGTGTGTGTGTGTGTGTATTGCTGGGCTGAAGGAGGGTGCCTAGTAATTCATTCATCAAACGTTCACTAGGTCTTTGTTAGCATGTGGGAGTGTTGTTTCTAAAGGATGGTGTAGAGTTAGATACTGTGTTTGTCTGGCAATACGATCTAAGCAGAGAGCTGCAGAGAGGCACCCATCTAGAGCTTTATCCTCAGTTCTCCTGACCTACCATTCCTCAGGAGTCCCCAAACACACACACACGCGCACGTACGCACACACACACACACACATATATATATATATATATATATATATATATATATATATATATATATATATATATATATATATAATATGCACACATACACACACACACACACACACACATGCACGCACATACAGATAGATGTACATGCTTTGTTCCGTAACACAAAGTGATCCTAAAATAGTAGTGCCCATTACTGGGCCATGTCTAAAGGTGAATCTGGATGTGACACAGAAATAGAACTCACCATTATAATTGTTGTTGTCCTTCCAAGCAGACTGTGGACTTGTCCATAACTTGGAACACATTTTATACACACGAACACACACACACACACACACACACACACACACACACACACACACATACACACGTGCATGTGCCCACACATACTCTCACCATACTAGGACATGTGACAGGTATTGTAGAGCAGTATAGTTAGACAGAGGATCACACAGTGCGCTCGTATATACACACCATAAAGAGCTGCAGCCAATTGCCCGGACCCTGCAAGTTAACCTGTAGCCACACCAGGATTCTGAGGTCAGGGAGGGGCCTGATCGGTCTCCAGGTCTGGGAGGGGCCTGCTCGTTCTTCAGGTCAGGGAGGGGCCTGCTTGGTCTCCAAGTCAGGGAGGGGCCTGCTTGGTCTCCAAGTCAGGGAGGGGCCTGATTGGTCTCCAGGTCAGGGAGGGGCCTGATTGGTCTCCAGGTCGGGGAGGGGCCTGCTCGTTCTCCAGGTCTCGGAGGGGCCTGCTTGGTCTCCAGGACTGGGAGGGGCCTGATTGGTCTCCAGGTCAGGTAGGGGCCTGATTGGTCTCCAGGTCTGGGAGGGGCCTGCTCGGTTTCCAGGTCGGTACTGTGAACTTGGTGGAGTCATAAATTTAAATGCCCACTTTGCTAGAGTGGCCACCAGGTCTAGCAATAACTCATCTGTACTCACAGTCGTTGTTTCTCTTTCAGAGTAAAAGTGCACGCACACACACACACAGTGAGAGAATGAGAGACAGGTATGTTGGGGTTTGGGGTCAAGGGGTCAGGGTGCTATAGTGCACCTCTGTCTTTCAAACTGGAGTAATGACTCAAGCTATGAAACAGAGCTGGACTTGGGATTCTTTCATGGTGACAAGAAACTGAAACCTCAAATGTCAGCTTGTGTTTCTAATGATCTGCAGTCAAAGGGAAGTTGTGTCATAAAAGCAAACACAAATGTTTGGTGACATAAGGCACAAAGCACGAAATACAATGTTTCTCTGGAACTACAATTATTTACATTTATATTTACGAAATTTAGCAGACACTCTTATCCAGAGCGACTTACAAAGTGCTTTGCATCTGATCACAGAACTCATCTTAGGTAATAGTACGGATAGGCCAGAATTCAAGATACCATTGAGTCAGACTACTACTAAACTACAGGAGTCAATGTCATTACCTAGTGTTTTGCAAGTTAAACGTTTGCCAAGAAGCACAAATAACCATAGACAGACATACAATTTAAGAACAACGGCAAGTGGTATCTGCCGAGTTAGTGCTCTGTTAAGAACTCAACAAACAGGTGAGTCTTCAGTCTACGCTTGAAGATAGCAATAGACTCAGTCCGAGCAGCTAATGGAAGATTGTTTCACCATCTTGGAGCCAGGATGGAGAATAGTCTGGAGCTTTGTCTTTCATGAGATTTTAAGCATGGAGTTTCGAGTTGAGCTAAACTTGAGGTTCTGAGTGCTCGCTGTACGTATCGGCTTTTGACCATGGACATCATGTAGGGAGGGGCTAGTCCATTTTTGGCTTTGTAAGCAAGCATCAAGGTTTTATATCTGATGCGTGCCGCTACTGGAAGCCAGTGAAGAGAGCGTAGCAGAGGAGTCACATGTGAGAACTTGGGGAGATTGCAGACCAGTCGTGCTGCAGCATTCTGAATTAATTGTAGAGTTCTGATGACCCGTAGAGGAAGACCTGCAAGTAGGGAATTGCAGTAGTGCAGCTTTGAGATGACTAGAGACTGCACAAGCACTTGAGTATCTTCCTGTGAAAGGAAGGTTCGTATTCTCCATATGTAGCAGAGGAGAAATCTGCAGGATCTGGTCAGTTTTGAAACGTGTTGAGAAGGACAACTTGTTGTCCAACGTTACACCCAGGCTTCGAGCAGTTTCTGATGATGTTAACAAGGTATTCTCAAAGGAAACTGTGAGGTCGTTGTGTGGGCTTGGGGTTCCTGGAATGTACAGAAACTCAGTTTTGCTAGGGTTGAGCTTCAAGTGGTGAGCAGTCATCCATGAAGAAATATCTGCCAAGCATGCCGAGATACGCCTAGAAACCTGGGTGTCAGAATGAGGGAAGGAAAGAATTAGCTGGGTGTCATCAGCATAGCAATGATAAGAGAAATCATGGGACAAAAAAATGTCACCATGGGAACGAGTATATAAAGAGAAGAGAAGAGGGCCTAGGACTGAGCCTTGGGGGACTCCAGTAGAAAGTTTACATGGATTAGATGTGGATCATCTTCATGTTACATGATAGGAATGGTCTTCAAGATATGACTGAAACCATTTCCATGCAGAGCCAGTCACACCAAGGCTAGAAAGAACAGAGAGGAGGATGTTGTGGTTGACCATGTCAAAGGCTGCAGAAAGATCTTGATGAATTAAAACTGATGATAGCTTGTTAGCCTTGGCAGCATGGAGCTTCTCTGTCACTGCTTTGAGGGCAGTTTCTCTTGAGTGTGTGCGTTTGAAGACAGACTGATTAGGATCATGGAGGTGGTTCTGGGTGAGGAAGAATGATAATTGGTCATAGACTGCTTGCTCCAGAGTTTTTGATAGAAAAAAAAGAAGTGATACTGGTCTGTAGTTGTTCATGTCAGAGGTGTCAAGTGTTGCTTTTTTTAAGATTGGTACCACGCTTGCCATCTTGAACACAGTAAGTACATGACCCGAAACTAAGGAGTTGTTGATGATTGCTGAGATGAATGGAAGGAGATCTCTTGACATATTCTGGAAAAGAATATGACACTACACTGAAGCTCTGCATCTACTCACCTGAAATCTCATACACACACACATACACACACACACACAGACATTCACCGGCCACCTGTCCAACTGCTCATTAACGCAAATGTTGATTCAACCAATCACATGGCAGCAACTCAATGCATTTAGTCATGTAGACATGGCCAAGACAATCTGCTACAGTTCAAACCGAGCATCAGAATGGGGAAGAAAGGTGATTTAAGTGATTTTGAACGTGGCATGGTTGTTAGTGTCAGATGGGCTGATCTGAGTATTTCAGAATCTGCTGATCTACTGGTATTTTCATACACAACCACCTCTAGGGTTTATAGAGAATTGTCTGAAAAAGAGAAAATATCCAGTGAGTGGCAGTTCTGTGGGCACAAATGCCTTGTTGATGCCAAAGGTCAGAGGAGAATTGCCAGACTGGTTCGAGCTGATAGACCAGCATCTCTGAATGCACAAGTCGAATCTTGAGGTGGATGGGCTACAGCAGCAAAAGACCACACCAGGTGTCACTCCTGTCAGCTCAGAACAGGAAACTGAGGCTACAATTTGCACAGGCTCACCAAAATTGGACAATAGAAGATTTGCCTGGTCTGATGAGTCTCGATTTCTGCTGCAACATTTGGATGGTTGGTTCAGAATTTGTCGTCAACAACATGAAAGCATGGATCCAAGTATCAACGGTTCAGGTTGGTGGTGGTGGTGCAATGGTGTGGATTTTCCTGGCACAATTTGGGCCAATTAGTACCAATTGAACATTGTGTCAGAGCCACTGCCTACCTGAGTACTGTTGCTGACCATGTCCATCCTTTTATGACCACAGTGTACCCATCTTCTGATGGCTACTTCCAGCAAGATAAAACGCGCCGTCATAAAGCACGAATCATCTCAGAACTGGTTTCTTGAACACGACAATGAGTTCACTCTATTCGAATGGCCTCCATAGTCACCAGATCTCAATCCAATAGAGCACCTTTGGGATGTGGTGGAACGGGAGATTCGCATCATGGATGTGCAGCCGACTGTGTGATGCTATCATTCAGTTTCCAGTACCTTGTTGAATCTATGCCACGAAGGATTAAGGCAGTTCTGAAGGCAAAAGGGGGACCAACCCGCTATTACCAAGTAAGGTGGTGTACCTAATAAGGTGGCTGGTGAGTGCATGCGTGTGTGTGTGTGTGTGTGTGTGTGTGTGTGTGTGTGTGTGTGTATATATATATATATATATATATATATATATATATATATATATATATATATATATATATATATATATATATTAGTGCTGTCAATTCCAGGTGCCGCGATTAAAAGTCCTCACCAGGATTTTGCTCAAGCTTGCTAGATTTTCTAATTAGCAATCCAAGTAAAATTAGTGGAAACAACAAAATCCAGGAAGCCTGAGCAAAATCCTGGAGAGGACTTTTAATCGCGGCACCTGGAATTGACAGCACTAATATATATATATATATATATATATATATATATATATACTAATATATATATATATATATATATATATATATATATATATATATATATATATATATATATATATATATATATATTTAGGAGTGTGATACACTCAGCTCACGAGACGAGACAAGACACGATATTGGGTTCACGAGAACGTGACGAGACGAGATTTTAAGAACACTAAAATGACAAATTATATGACTGGACAACAGACTTTTATTTATCTGAGTTACACATGCATTTTGTAAATGTATTATTATAACTCTTAACATGCAAGATGTAAGCATGAACTTAATAAACTTCTTCCTCTACAAATTGAAATAAAAATAAAATTTCATAAAAGTTAAAATAAAATGAATAAAATTAAATATATCTCCTTTTTACAAGCGCAAACAATATTAAAAATATTACAGAGTCCCCGCTTAATGACGGGGTTAGAGACTGAAAAGTCCATCGTTAAGCAGTTTTCATCATTAAGCGTGACCCTAGATTTAGATACGCTTTAATCGTAAATACAGTATAGAAAAAAACTAACAATGTTCTTGTGCGTACAGCGTGAGAAAGAGTATTATGTATAATAAAAAGTTCTTCTCTATCAATACAGAGTGCAAATAATGCAAACAGAGTCTGACCAAGTATGTCACTGAATTTGCTGCAACTACACTGCCATGTTCATTTTTAAGAATATTAGCATGTCCACATATTAGCATCCCCACACTGCTCCTGATATCCTTTGCTGTCTAAACTTGCCAAAACGTGCCTTTCTGTCCCTGCTACCTCTGTTCAAGTGAGATATGTTGATTTGAGTACTGAGCTGTGGTGGTGCTGTAAATGTCTCTGTATCGTGCTCGTATTAGTCGCGGTGTACGGCATTATTTTCATACAATGTTTGAATATGGTCAGTGTCTTATCAGTCATTCTCTTGCCATTTATCATTTCCGCTGCCAAACAAACAATTTGAAAGTGGCGGGGGCATCTTCAATAGTAATACCTGTATTTTCTGACGTAATTTTGGCTGCTTGCCAGATCACAAATCCAAAAAAAAAATTTTACCGCAACGAGAAATATCGCTGAGTTACATCTTGCGAGATCTCACACCCCTAATATACTGTAGATATAAGTACACTTTCCTTGACACACATATGAGCTTAAGTGACATCTCATTCCATAATACATAGTGTTAAATATGACATTGGTCCACCCTTTGTCTGGGAAGGCTGTCCACAAGGTTTAGGAGTGTGTTTATGGGGATTTTGACCATTCTTCTAGAAGCAAATTTGTGAGATCACATACTGATGTTGGACGAGAAGGTCTGGCTCTCAGTCTCCGCTCTAATTCATCCCAAAGGTTAAGGTCAGGACAGTCAAGTTCATCCACACACCAAACTCTGCCATCCATGGACCCTTATGGACCTTGCTTTGTGCACTGGTGCACAGTCATGTTGGAAGAGGAAGGGGCCAGCTCCAAACTGCTCCCACAAAAGGAGGAAATTTCACAACTGGATTTGTTGCACAGGTGGCATCCTATCACAGCCCCACGCTGGAAGTCACTGAGCTCCTGAATGTGACCCATTCTTTCACTAATGTTTGTAATGTCTCCATGCCTTGGTGCTTAATTTTATACACCTGTGACCATAGAAGTGATTTGAATCACCTGAGTCCTGATTCCGATAATTTGGATGGGTGAGCAAATACTTGGCAATATAGTGTGTGTGTGTGTGTGTGTGTGTGTGTGTGTGTGTGTGTGTGTGTGTGTGTGTGTGTGTGTGTGTATACACTGCTCAAAAAAATAAAGCGCAAGCTTAAACAACACAATGTAACTCCAAGTCAACCACACTTCTGTGAAACCAACCTGTTCAGTTAGGAAGCAACACTGATTGTGAATAAATTTTACCTGCCGTTGTGCAAATGGAACAGACAGCAGAGTTGTTCTGCAGGTGGTGACCACAGACCTTTTCTCTGTTCTCATCCTTTCTGGCTGATGTTTTGGTCACTT
This sequence comes from Brachyhypopomus gauderio, assembly GCF_052324685.1. Lineage (NCBI taxonomy): Eukaryota > Metazoa > Chordata > Actinopteri > Gymnotiformes > Hypopomidae > Brachyhypopomus > Brachyhypopomus gauderio. Next base: position 368,006 of record NW_027506929.1, on the reverse strand, counting down.
TGGAATTTTGTCAGTTCTCTCACCATAGAGGTAGCATGATGCGATGTCTACAACCCACAGAAGTTGCTCAGGTAGTGCAGCTCATCCAGGATGCCACATCAATGTGAGCTGTGGCAAGAAGGTTTGCTGTGTCTGTCAGCACAGTGTCCATAGCATGGAGGAGTACACCAGGAGACAGGCCAGTACACCAGCAGACATGGAGGGGGCCGTAGGAGGGCAACAACCCAGTAGCAGGACCACTAACTCCTCCTTTGTGCATGGAGGAACAGGAGGAGCACTGCCAGAGCCCTGCAAAAGGACCTCCAGCAGGCCACTAATATCCATGTTTCAGCTCAAACTGTCAGAAACAGACTCCATGAGGGAGGTATGAGGGCCTGATGTCCACAAGTGGGGCTTGTGCTTACAGCCCAACACCATGCAGTGTGATTGGCATTTGCCAGAGAACACCAAGATTGGCAGATTTGCCATTGGCACCCTGTGCTCTTCACGGATGAGAGCAGGCTCACACTGAGCACATGTGACAGACGTGACAGAGTCTGGAGACGCCGTGGAGAACGTTCTGCTGCCTGCAACATCCTCCAGCATGACCAGTTTGGCAGTGGGTCAGTAAAGGTGTGGGGAAACATTTCTTTGAAGGGCCGCACAGACCTCTATGTGCTAGCCTGAGGTACCAGGATGAGATCCTAAGACCCATTGAGACCATATGCTGTTGCAGTGGGCCCTGGGTTCCTTCTAATGCATGACAATGCTAGGCCTCATGTGGCTGAAGTGTGTCAGCATTATTATGCTTGCATTATGAAGGCATTGATGCTGTGGACTGGCCTGCCCGTTCCCCAGGCCTGAATCCTATCGAGCACATCTGGGACATCATCCACCAATGCCACGTTGCACCACAGGCTGTCCAGGAGTTGACTGATGGTTTAATCCAGGTCTGGGAGGAGATTCCTCAGGAGAACATCCGCCACCTCATCAGGAGCATGCCCAGGTGTTGTAGGGAGGTCATACAGGCACGTGAAGACCACACACACTACTGAGCCTCATTTTAACTTGAGGAAATTCCACTGAAGTTGAATCAGCCACTCTGATTTTGAGTATGATTCCAAATCCAGACCTCCATGGGAAAATAATATTGATTTACATATACATATGATTACATATGATTTATATATTTTGTTCTCAACGCATTCCACTATGTAATAAATAAAGATTTTCATAAATTGAGATCTGGGATGTGTTATTTTAGTGTTTCCTTTATATATATATATATATATATATATATATATATATATATATATATAAATGCCTAAATGCAATAAATGCATAGGAATAAATGCATAAGAAATTCAGTCTGGAAACTTTATCCTGATTAATATTTATATTTGCTGTAGAGTATTTCATAAGCTAAATGTGAGCAGCCCAGCAGAAGGACTCCATGTCCCAGGATGCTCTGGTGTGTGTCAGTCGTCTGTAGTCATCTTTTCTGCTATAGACTGTATCATTTACTAATACTGCAATAATCCTATTGGCATTCGTAAGGGTAAAGTTTGATCCTACAGGGCTTTTATCCTGAGATTTGTATTGTGTGTGTGCTTGTGTGTGTGTGTGTGTGTGTGTGTGTGTGTGTGTGTGTGTGTGTGTGTGTGTGTGTTGAGTAAGGTCTTGCATGCTATCAGAATCACAATATGTCCCATCTGTGAAGGCAATTTCACTGGGCAGCCAGTGAGGTTATTGAGCAAGTAAGAGGAGCTGAAGGAACTTATTTAAGCATGGTACAGATGAGTAAACATACACACTTATACTGGGTAATGGACTCCATCACACACACACACACACACACACACACATACATACACACATACCGTATGGGTACACACACTCCCTCACTGGCGTGGAAACAGACTCACACAAATACACACACATACCGAGTCTGAGAATTAAATACTGATGTAGGGCTCCCCAGTGAACTGCCACAAGCTTAAATCCTGAATCTCTCTCTTAAACAGCTCAGGGCCTCTGGGTTTCTCTGTGAGAGGGAGAGAGAGAGAGGGAGAGAGAGACAGAGAGAGAGGCTATTTGCACATTAATAAGCCTTCAGGACGTTTATTCAATGCTGGGAGAATATTTTGGATTTCCATACAGAACTCAAAATGAATAGGTTGCAAACATGGCACAGGCACACCACACACACACCACACACATCACTGCACACACCATAGACCATCACTGCATACCGTACACCATCACTGCTCACCATAGACCACACTGCACACCATAGACCATCACTGCATACCATAAACCATCCCTGCGCACCATAGTCCATCACTGCATACCGTACATCATCACTGCACACCATAGACCATCACTGCACACCATAGACCAGGGGTACTCAACTGGCGGACCGCGGTCCGGATCCGGACCCGAACGCAGTCCTGTCTGGACCCAATCTCATTCCTGATTAACTGGATACGGACCACAGGTATCTGCCAAAATTGGACAGTGGACAAATTTAGTTGAGTACCCCTGCCATAGACCATCACTGCGCACCATAGATCATCACTGCATACCATAGACCATAACTGCACACCGTAGAACACACTGCACACCATAGACCATACACACTGTAGACCATAACTGGCCAACACACCCCAGATCATTAACAGATTATTAATCTATCATTAACACATGTTGCCTATGTATAAAATATTGTTTGTCAAATAAATATATACATAGAGAGAGAGTATATGTTGACAAATGTGTGTCTTCAGTATAATTAAATATACCAATATGAATTTTAAAACCATACGGAAATATTTGTACTACATATTTTAATGTTGTGAATTTATAACCAAAAAAATCTAGGCTGAAACTTTAATAAAAAAAATAAATCTCAAAATATCTTCATGCCATTACAGAAATCATACCAATAATTGCTAATAAGAATATGGAAAAGCCATTCTTCCCACATGCATATTTCATGATGGCCTCCTCTGCCTGCATGTTAAAAGGATAAAAGAATTCCAGGCTAAAGGGACTGACGTGAACATCCCGACGATGTGCAAGAAGCCCCCAGCGTCGGCTGTGCGAGACGGACCAGGGTCACGCCCAAATTGTCCATCAGCCAGACAAGCAGAACTGATTTGGATGCTAAATAATGGTTTAGATATTCACAAATTCCATATATATGCACAAGGCTCCAGTGAGCACCGTGGAAGATCCATCAAAACACTGCTGCACATACCGCTAACACACCAAAAAGCACACATAAGGTCTCAGGGCCTGTGAATGTGGATGTGCGGCTGTGGGTCTGTCTGTTTGTGTATCGTTCTTTTAAAGCCACAAATATTATGTCGTAAATTAACACGATATGTTGTATTTTGCGTAGAAGAATCTACTGTTGGATTCTCAGTTTCAGGTGTTCAAAAGTGAAATCTGGTTATTAAGAACAATGAAAACTATAATATATATATATATATATATATATATAT